>NW_013525511.1:191672-242966 GCF_000836215.1 Papilio polytes
CGATATTTTTAATCTTTTATCTTCTTCAAAATTGTGAAATTGTAAATATAAAATTACATTGAAATCTTTTTAATATAGAATTACATTAATATCTTCCTGAGGTTAGTTTTCGAAAACCGAAATAATTTAAATCTATTTTTTCTTCCACTTATTTATGGTTCTCCCTCAGCGGATTGGACCATGTTCGAGTGGTTTAATTTGGTTTTAAAATTAAAACACTGAACATTAAATTTCAAATAAATCGATTTGTCCCATAGTCAGAGTTTTGACATTTGGTTATAAACACTAACATCTGTCAGTTTTGTTAAGAAAAAAACAAAACACTGATATATAACAATTTTCAGAGTTAATGAATAAAAATGAATTTAGATTACACAAAAACGTGGATTTCTCGGCCGGATGTATGCCGGTGCTGTCTAGCGGCTAGTGGAACTTACGACATGACCATATCTTATTTTTCTGAATCTGGTGTTAAAGAAATTTATCTTGATATTTTACAAGAAACATATGGGATTTCTGTAAGTATATATGTATAAACTTATGGTCTATTTATCTCTTTATTTCATATAAATATTACCTTAAATAATTTTGAAATATGGTTTATAACTTTGATGCACCTTGTAGTCCTCTCAGAACACATTCATTCTTCGAGAAGTTAGTAAATCTTTTGACTAAAATTGTATTAAAGTAAGTAAATCCATACCGATGGTATTAGTAAGTTTATAGCATGAATTCCCAAGCTGCTGCTGGACCATGGCAGAGCGATGATATGCACATTGTGCATGTCACAGCTGAGACAGGCCACTGCATTCAAGAAGCAAGTATTGGATGCTGAGAGGCAGTTAGATCTCTGCTTCCAAGATACAGGTATAGTCAAAGAATTTAATTTCCTCCCCATTTACAGCTGGATATTGTACTCATAATTGCATTAATGGCATTCCGCTGAAATGTTATTTGCACATTGTTCTATAATAGTAATTTTGTACTCATAGTGTTAATGGCTTGGGGATTTTTTTTTAAATATTAGTAGTATGTTGATTTACATTTCTCAACCATTCCTACTATGCTCTAGTCCTGTGCTAAAACAATAATCAAGTGGCGGGATTTGAACCCTCAACCACATGATTCAAAAATTTTATTCTAGGGTCAAATCCTACTATGGGATTCATGTTCGTTTTTTGAATTCCATATGTACATTTAGAGCTCACACCTTTGACTAATTCCTATGATCTTATATGAAGGTGCACACTACTAAATTGCTACTTGTCCAACTAAACAGTAGAATTGCCTGCGAAACAATTGATAATCACACAACTGTAGTGGAACAGTTTAGTCAGAGGCATCCATTTTTATACATTCAAACAGTGGTAGAGCCCACTTTAACATCTTAGCACGAATGGGCCGGCTCGCCCGGTGTAATACAACAACCACTCAGAAAACAGGCGTGAAGTGGAAGCAATTCCGCGTTTCGTCTGCTGAGTGTGGTGCCGCAGCCCTAATTTTAGTCCCTTTCGCTTTTCACCATTTTCTTAAGACAAAAGGTTGGGAAGGAAAAGCGGATTTGACGGTGGAGGAGACGCATAGGAAGGGAAAATATCCTCTTTATGTGCTTCTCATCCTCTGTCAATTAAGGGTAGACAAGACATCTGCAATTGCGGATGTTTATGGCCAGCGGTCGCTTTTCATTTCGGTGGATTCAGGTGGCCGCTAGCTCGTTTGCCAACTTATAAATCAATTGTGTGATCTGCTTATGAAGTCAACCCAGTGTTTTTGACTATGGCCTAATCACACATAGGGTTGGCTCTGAACCTCTCATTGGGGACATGTATCTGACGATCGCTGCTTTATTTTGTTCCCATTAAGCCATATAAATGTTTGTTTTAGGAAATGCAACTAAAGGTATATCCTCAATAAAAGAAAATGTAAAATTTGAAGAATCCAACAAAACTGGTTAGTATATTAGTTAATTGTGTTTTATTCTTTTTAAATTTAAGAGGACAAAATGTTTTTAACAAGCCTCGGCCTAGTAGTTTTTAACTATTTCAATACATACAAAAATATAAATCTTTCCCCTTTATAATATTAGTATTGATTTGTCAGAATTTAGCCAACATGTTTGTCGGCTTGAGCTAGCACAATATCAGAATCATTACTACTCGAGATCACATGTGAGCGGCCATGGGTAAAGTCAAATGTCAGGAACACATTTACAATACTCTTTAGTCAGGATATCATCGACCCACCAAGCTCATATCGTTCAAACAATGATCTTGCAACAATCCCTATTTTCAGAATGATCTAAGTTCTCTCAAAAGTCGCTTGGCGGCGCTCGTGTTCTAGTTATGTCTTTTTTTTTTCTTATAACATAAGCTGGCAAACGAGCAAGCGGCCCCCTGAAATCGCCAAAATGGCGAAGCGACCGCTGCCCATAGACATCCGCAATTGCAGATGCGTTGCCTACCCTTATACGACGGAGGAGGAGACGCACAAAAAGAGGATATTTCCCCTTCCTATGCATCTCCTCCCCCATCAAATCCACTTCCTCTTCCCAACCTCTCCTTAAAAGAAAAGGGTGGTAAAGAGAAAGGGATTTAAATTAGGTCTTAAATTCAAATTAATTTCTTCTGATTGCGACATATTTATATTTTCCACAGTATCAGCTGGAAACCTCAAAACAAAATCAGTATCAGAAAAAAACCTAGAATCATCTCTCAAGCTGAAACAAACAAGAAACAGAATAAGAAATAAAAGAGTATTTAAAACTATTGCAGAGAGTGAGAACGGAGAAATAGATCCTGGGTATGACTCCGATATTCCTATATCTGAATTAATAAAAACTCCTTGTCAAGAGAAAAGTGTAACTCCTGGAAAAGCTGAAAAAGATATTAAAAACGATATAATAGGAGGTAAATATGGTTAATATTTGGTTTTCCTAAATAAGGTAGTAAGATATCTCAAAGCTGTATATGTGTTTGTATGGATGGATATTTGTTACTAGATATCTCGAAAGGCCCTAACAAATTGAAATTTGTCATAGATGCAGAACATAGCACAGACTATGTTCTATGTTCTGCATCTTACAGAAGAACACAGAATACTTAATTAGTTTTATTTTTAACTAACTTGCTAGTGTGCGACTTCATCCACATAAAATTATGAAAACTTTATTTTAAGTTTACATTTGTCAAATTATCAATTACAAATGTCAAAATGACATGACATCATGACAACCTTGCTTCCTTGATGTTGGCAGCAACTTATGGTCTCTTTCCTACATTAGGGTTTTTATCCAAAATATTTACCCCCTAAGTTTAATGGCATGAAAATGCATTACCTAAAGCATGACTTATTCAAAAATATGCGATAATTGCTGACATCTTAGGCAACAAAGAAGTTTGTGTTTAAACTTTATTATAATAGTATAGATTCCGTACTAATGAAGTCAAGGGAAAATCTATTAAAATGTTATGAAATGTTTTCTGAATTTATAAGTACCAAAAAATGTACAGTTTGTCTTTGATGAAAATCTTCCATATATTGATTGGATAGAAATATCATAGTTTATGATATGAAGGTAGTTAGAAAATTATTTATTTATTTAATTTTTCAGTACATAAAGTTCGAAACAGAATATCAGAACGAAAACGCGTCATTCTAACATGCAGCATAGTACTAAAAGATACAACAGCCTGTCCATTTAGACATCACAAGAGTTGGTTCCAATGTTTTTTCTGCCTTCAAGATTTCATGGATATAAATACATTAAAAAAACACACTTCAAACAACCATAAAGATATTGATACAGAGTTAAATAAATTGAAAAGCTATCCAAGGTCATTACAAATCGACATTTCTAACCTAAAATGCCGCCATTGCTGTTTGACATTGACAGATGTCAATACGATGCGACGCCATCTTGTCGAAGTACACAATAAAATTATTTACACAGAATGTATAGCGGATTATAAAGTCAATTCAAGTCCATATTCATGTCACATATGTAAACGGGAGTTTCACGTTTTCAGAACATTAACGACTCATTTGAACGAACATTATCCTAATTGCATTTGCGATGTTTGTGGAAAATCTTTTTTGAACACAAAACGTCTGAAAGTACACAAAAGGACACACGAAAATGGCACTTATCCTTGTAAAAAATGCGGGAAAGTGTTAAAAACTAAAATATCTATAACAAATCATATGGAAACACATTCTAAAAGAATAATCAAATGTCAAATATGTTTAAAACCAATGAAACATTATAATGCAAGAATAAAACATATGTCCGAAGAACATAACATAACATATAAATTTAAATGTCCTATTTGTTATCGAGAATATAACATAAAGCATTATTTAGCAACACATATAAGACAAACTCATGGAAATAAGAATAAAAAGTGTACAGAATGTGATATGGCATTTATTACCAACCACGGCTTGAAAAAACATATGCTAAAACATACTGGTGAAAAACCATATACTTGTACTGTTTGTTGCAAATCTTATGCAAGAAGTTATACATTGAGAGAACATATGAGAGCTCATGTAGATAAAAAATGTACATAATTCATTGCTATGTGGTTCTAGGTCACTTTTTTACAGGGTTTAAAAAGCCTTGTATGTTATTTACAGGGTCTAAAAGGCCTTGTAATCTTGGAAAGTTAAATGTAATGATTATTGCATAAAATGATTCATAATAAATGTTCTTTTTTATTACATTTTGGTGTTTTATTTACTACTAGGACTAAATTCTACGGATGTCTTGGAATACTTATGACTAGGCACTTTAAGTAGGTACTCTTGGTCATGTGAAAAAAAAGCATTTTCTATGGATATCTCTTTTATTTTTTTAACTTTTATACTTAGGGTTGTTACATTCGACCTTACCTAGTTTTCAAGGTTGTCACACTATTGAAATCATGTCACATTTTTAGGGTTGTCACATACCATCTTAAAGAATTTGTAGGGTTGTCACAAACAATCTTAATAAAATCTAAGGTTGCCACATACCGTCTTTGGCAATTTTTAGTGTTGCCAATTAATTTTATTCTGAATCGCTAGAATCAGTCTGCGGCGCATCATCCACGTCCACAGTAAACTTGTACTCCTGATCAGCGCCCAGATATGAATCTGACATGAAGTAGAGGGTGTACGTGTGGCGGCCGGGAGCGCCGCTCACAAAGTCCAGCCGCAGCCGGGCGGAGCGCCCTAGCGAGACACGCTTTATGGAGAGGAGGCTGTTGCTCTTAGGTTCACCGATTACCACCCACCAGCCTTCTTCACGTTTCTGTAAAGGAAATAATGTTTTTATTAAGAAAATGGAAAACACGGTTTATTTTTAAATAATTGATTTTAAAAACTTATAAATATAAGTGAAAAGTTTAAAAGCCAATAGGTTTCTGTCCTATTTTTTATATTTGACTAGTTTAAATAAGGAATTATACATGGATGGATGTTTGCTAGTAGATATTTCGAACGGTTTAACCGATCTCAGAACACATGGGTTACAATTTATTTTTTCAATAAATTCCATCCGTATGAAGTCGTGGGCAAAAGATAGTCTATACTAATTTATAAAGAGGAATGATTTATATTTTAGCATGTATTGAAATAACTCAAATACTACTGCACCGATTAAAAAAATTCTTTCATTATTAAAAAGCTAAATTATCAGTGGTGTCGCGAGATAATTATGACTAAAATACGTGTAAATTAACTTAACAATAATACTTGAATACGTATAATTAGTAAAAATGAACGTTTTATAATTTTTTCTAACCTGCGGGAAGAACGGCGCAATAACAGGTCCAACGATCTCGTCTTCTCTCTCGAGAGACACTTCCACCACTATCGGCTTGCCTACGCGTAAACGGCGTTCGTTTTTAACCTGAAAATATATAAAAAACCAATCAACATACCATCTTATAAATATTATAAATGCGAAAGTTTAGATGGATGTTTGTTAGAGTTTGTAGCCTAAACGGTTGAACGGATCTCAATCAAATTGGGTATAAATGTAGAGTATAGTTTGGAAGAACACATACTCTTGTTTTTTTTTAAAATTCCACGAGGACAAAGTCGCGGGCGAAAGCTAGTACATAATATTTCTGTTACAATAAACATTTTGAGTTTATAAATGATTAAAAAGTGAAATAAAGAATTTCAACTTTAGGGAAATTTGGATAATTTCTACATTTCGCAATTTAAGAAAATTCCAATGATCAACATACTAATATTATAAATGCGAAAGTGTAGATGTTTGTTAGAGTTTGTAGCCTAAACTGTTGAACGGATCTCGTTGAAATTAGGCATAGATGTAGAGGATAATGTGAAAGAATAGATAGGACACACACTTTTGTTTTTTTTTAAATTCCATGTGGGCGAAGTCGCGGGCGAAAGATATCTATAAACTAGTTTCCGGACTTAGCCCGCGTGGAATTTAAAAAAAGTAAGTAGTCTATGTGTTCTTCTAGACAATGCTCTGCATCTATGACTTTCATCGAGATCCGTTCAACAGTTTAGGCTACAAATAAACAAACATCTATATGAACTTTTGCGTATTAGTATGATTTAATATTTACAGCCTTACAAATAATAAAAATAAAATAAAATAAGCCTTACAAAAGAACGCGGTATAAAGTTAAACTTAGGAATAAACTGAGTATAAGCAAATATTAGTAAAATTTTTGATTTATTTTGTATGCTTGCTTTGTGTTTATTTGTAAAAGTGATACAGTTAATACAACTTACCTCATAAGTGAGTTCCACATTAGGATACCTGTTGCAGAACCTGGCGACGTCTGCCATCTCCGTGGGCGAGAGCTGCAGCAGCTTGCCGCGCGCCGCGTCCTCCAGCTCCATCACGTCGAACACCGTCTCCACACCCTGACATACAGTATATTTGTACATCTCATCACCCTCATCCTACTCCCGTAGGGTCGTAACATCTCATCACCTCATCGACATCTCAGTCACATTGTACATCTTTTTTTATATATAACACGGAATTGCTTGCATTTGACGCGTGTGTTCTGTGTGGTCGTGGTATTACTGGGGGCGAGCCCTGCAGTGCTAACATGTTAAAGCGGGCACTACCACTGTAAAGTGAGCTGGTGATGATGCCACTTCATAAATATGGGGAAAGGGGGTCTTCAATCCAGTGTTTACCTTCTCTGAGCATCTCTGCACCATCTCCTGTGTGAAGTGCGGCAGCTGACGAAGGTAAGAATCCTTCGCCCACATCGCCTGCGTCACCATCTGAGCCAGCTCCATCGCAGCCACACCTGGAGCCAGCCAGCCGCTGCTGGAGACCACATCCACACACGCCTGGATAAGACGGATAGCCTGGAATTTCACACCAGTTTATTAACAAAGAGTACAAACCAACTTTTCCGGAATGTTTTACAAAGTAAAGAAAAAAAATCAAACAAAAAAAATGGGACCCACCTGCAAGCACTACCTTTCGGATAAAAGAAGAATTATCAAAATCGGTCCACTAGCGGCGGAGTTATGCCGTAACACACATAAAAAAGCATAGAGACGAATTAAAACTACCCTTTATTGACGGAGGAGACGCACATAAAGAGGACATTTCCCCTTCCTATGCGTCTCCTACACCGTCAAATCTACTTTTCCTTCCCATACTTTCCTCTAAAAAAAAGGGTGGAAAGGGACTAAAATTAACTGTGTATTATCAACACAGCGACGCCATATTAGATAAGCCACTTGCTTCGACCAATAGTGTGCGTTTTAGAACTTAGCGAGGGAATTTGAAAAAATACACTTTTAAATGATTAAATTTTGCCACTAAATCACATTATATTGTAAAAAAATCTTTGCAGGACTGTTTTTATAGTAATGAAGTATACTTAAAAAAAGTTTGGTACAATTTGGAGTTATATGCAGATTGTGTATTGCGGATGTTTATGGGCAGCGGTCGCTTTCTATTTCGGTGGATGACCGCTTGCTCGTTTGCCACCTTATATTATAAAAAAATATCTAAGGAGTCGTTAAATCGTTGTAATACCTTAGTGAGTACGAGAGCTGTATCAGCTTGCAGCTCCGCGGGCAGCTGCATGCGGGA
Organism: Papilio polytes; assembly: GCF_000836215.1. Classification (NCBI taxonomy): domain Eukaryota; kingdom Metazoa; phylum Arthropoda; class Insecta; order Lepidoptera; family Papilionidae; genus Papilio; species Papilio polytes. Next base: position 199,759 of record NW_013525511.1, read on the forward strand.
GAGGTGCGCCTGCAGCAGCACGTGCGCCTTCACGTGCGGGTCGTTGTAGCGCACACCCGCACCGGCACCGGCACCAGCACCAGCGGCAGGTTTATGAGGCACTCTGAATAGCAGATACAAAAATATAGAGGGCGTTGAATTGGATTTTTTTTAATACGTCACTAACTATAGATAAATCCTTATAAACACATGTAGGGTATGAAAATCTCGCGAACTCAAGCGAGATCTCACGAGTTTATGTGTAACAATACTCGACAATTTCGAGTTCTCGCGAGAGGCAGTTTGGTGTGTTTTTGCAAATAAAGCACGAACGAATCTGAGAAACACCTTATCGGCGACCGAAACCGACATATCGCAACTCCACGTCAGTTCGCGCTTCGAATAAGACGTTTTTATACTCGAGTGCAATCTCGTTAAACTCGTGAGATTTCGTCTTTTTTTTGTTCGAGTTCAATCTCGTGTTGAGTGCAAAATACAACCTCTTTGGCTGACAAGCAGTCAAAGAGGTTGCATACTGGCCACCAAGGCATTTATCGTTGTTTAAAAGAAAATATATAAAAAAGGAAGAATGTGATCGAGATAGTTTTGAGTTTTGTATATAGTTGTGTAAATAAATTTTAAATAAAGATGTATTAGTTACATCTCGCTAAAAAGGCCAAGATCTCGCGAGAACGAGATTGCACTCCCTAACCACATGTCAATATTATTTAATTGCATTTAAATTACTTGCAAATAGATATTGAACAATATTTAAATGTTTGCATTTTTTTTAGTTCCATTTTTTACTTTATATAACAAAAGATGGAGCTTATAATAATTTTGCAACATGTTTTATAACATGTCAATACAAACACGAGGTGGCACTAAACTTGACATGGTACCTTTCAAAGAAGTTACCGGTGAAAAAATGTTCACAACGTCTAGTCTATATATTTCCTATGTCTTTGGAATACTAACTTAGCTGCTAATGTCTTGATGATGTTCTCCTCTCGGTGTCGGATGCAGAGGTCTGAGTACTCCGCGGCCGAGGATATGATCTCCAGAAGACCTCGGATCTTCGTCTTGCTGGTTAACGACAGGCTGAACAGTTCTGTGGATTTTATGAGTTTTCATTGTCTTGATACTTGTATGACAATTTTAGTTAACAAATTTTGTCAGATTTATTTATTTGAAAACTTTAAGGAAATGGCGCTCTCTCGTGTCGGAGGCAAGACCCACTTTTGGTCGCTGCGCCAACGCAGTAAGTAACGAAAGATTATAATTTAAAGACATTTTATAAACAAGTTTTTTTTTATAATATAAGCAAGCGGTCACCTGAATCTACTTAAGTGGAAAGCGACCGCTGCCCATAAACATACGCAATTGCAGCGTTGCCTACCCTTCATTGACGGAGGCGACGCATAAAAAGAGGACAATTCCACTTCCTATGCGTCTCCTCCAACGTCAAATCCACTTTTCCTTCCCATTCTTTCCTCTTAAGAAAAGGATGAAAAGGGAAAGGGATTAAAACTAGGCCTTCGGCACCACTCATCAGACTTTACGCGGAATTGCTTCCACTTCACGCCTGTCTGTGGTATATTGCTGGCGAGCCGTACAGTGCGAAGATGTTAAAGCGGGCTCTACCACTGTTAAAGTTCATCATTATCATCATCACCAGCTCACTATACGTCCCCACAGATGGGGCTCGGAGCCTACCCTAAGTAAGTGACTAGGCCATAGTCAACCACGCTGGCCAAGTGCAGGTTGGTTGACTTCACACATATCTTTGAATTTCTTCGCCGATATGTGCAGGCATCACGATGTTTTCCTTCACCGTAAGAACGTCGGGTTAATTATGTACATATGAAAATTCGAAAAATCAAAAATCACATTGGGTACAGCGAGATTCGAACCCAAGACCTGTAGATTACAAGTCAAGTGTTCAAACCACTGAGCCACCGACGCTCAAGCTCACGCTGTTAATAGTTTAAATCTAAGCTTATTTACACTGCTGTTATTCAATGTATCAGTAACATACCAATAGTAGTATAATTGATGTAGTAGTATGAGGCGATCATGCCGAGGTTGAGCGGCCGCACGTCCATCTCGTCCTCAATCGCGATACATTTCGACTGCTCCAGTTCTGATAGTGTCGTCTCCACCAGCTCAGATAGATGATCCGATAGATGTCTGAAAATAAGTAATTATCTATTCACAAGATGTTGCTCGCGACTACGTCCGCGTGAAATTAAAAAATATAGCCTATATTACTCACTGATAACATTACTCTCTGACAAGCTTTATTATGGCGAAAAAAAAATTAATGGTCCAGTTGTTTTACAATTATTTCAATACATACAAAAATACAAATCTTTCCTCTTTATAACATTAGTTTAGATATAATTAAACTAGCTTTCGCCGGCGACTCCGTCCACGTGAAATTGAGAAAAAAGTTCTTCCAGACTATCTTCTAAATGTATCCCAAATTTCATTGTAATCCATTCAGCAGTTTAGGCTACAAACTCTAACAAACATCCATCCATCCATCTAAACTTTCGCATTTATAATATTAGTAAGATTGGAGTGTCTGTTTGCAATATCAAAAGAAAATTGCATTTAATTTATTTTGTCTGTCCGTCTGTCCGCAAGTCGCGTTTGTTCCGAGAAATCTCTAAAACGGCTGGGCCAATTTCGACCGAACTTTCACTGAAGGGAACACTACTTTTTTATCTTAATAATGCGTGGACGAAGTCGCGGGCAACAGTTAGTTAGCATAAATGCGGTCGTTACAGTTTTTTTTGCTAAACTCCGGTTACAAAGTGCAGTTTCTTACCTATGTGTGACTCCTTGCAAGTTGTAATAATTAGGATTCTGTGTCAATCTTCTATAGAGGAAGGTCCAGGTGAGGTAGTCGACAGCATCCTGCTTGTTCTCTATTGTCTTGGTGACGATCTCCGCGTTCATATGGTCGTGCAGTCTGTGGTCCAAGTGGCTCTGTAAAAGAAATTGTTTATGGTTTCAGTACAAAAAATTAAACAAGAACTACGCATAGACTAAGTAGTTTAAGTTTTAAATTCAGTGCAGGCAAAAGTTAGTAAATAGTTATTTTTATTTTGCTATTTTAACGAATTCTGGTGGCTGCTTGCTCGTTTCTCAACTTATACAATAAAAATTATACTAGCTAACTTTCACCCGCGATTCCTTTCGCGTGGTTATTAAAAAAAAAATAGTATCCTGTGTTCTTCCAGACTATGCTCTACATCTACGAGATCCGTTCAGGCATTTAGGTTACAAACATCCTCTATTCCTCATTATAACAGTATTTATAAAAAGGCAAGATTTGTAATAAAATAACTCAAAAATCTTTGGGGCGGTTTGAAAAACACTTTCACCATTAGACAATATATCTTATGTTACTAACAGCTATATTTTTTTTTTTATAACATAAGGTGGCAAACGAGCAAGCGGCCAGCTATAACCGCCAAAATGGCGAAGCGACCGCTGCCCATAGACATCCGCAATTGTAGATGCGTTGCCTACCCTTATCCGACGGAGGAGGAGACGCACATAAAGAGGTTATTTCCCCTTCCTATGCATATCCTCCACCGTCAAATCCACTTCCTCTTCCCAACCTCTCCTTATAAGAAAAGGGTGGTAAAGAGAAAGGGACTTAAATTAGGCCTCCGGCACCACACTCATCAGACGAAACACGGAATTGCTTCCATTTCACGACTGTCTTCTGTGTGGTCGTGGTATTACTGGGGGCGAGCCCTGCAGTGCTAAGATGTTAAAGCGGGCACTACCACTGTTAAAAGTAATATATTTATTTGCACGAAGACAAAGTATTAGTAAGCGTTACCTCCAACGGTAGACAATCATTTAGCAGTTTGGTGAAGAAGGTCTTGTGGTGAGCAGCGCACATCAGCACTGCGACCGCGCGATCGTCCTCCAGCGGGCGGCACGCGCGACCCAACATCTGCAGCACCGTCGTTATCGGATACTGCTCGTAGGAGTGCAGTTTGCCGTTGTATCTGTAAAGAAAACAGGCGTCAAGTGGAAGCAATTCCGCGTTACGTCTGGTTAATATGGTGCCGGAGGCCCAACTTTAATCCCTTTTCATTCCTAAACTTTCTATACTATTACAATAAAGCGGAAGCACACTTCTTTGTTACCTAAGATGTCAGCTATAACAGCATATTTTTAAATAATTCTTTTTTTAATAAGAAGCCCTACATTTACGTCACGCTTTAGGCCATATATTTTCACGCTATTAGTTAGGGGGTAAATAATTTGGATAAAAACCCTAATGTGGGAAAGAGACCATAAGTCCAACATCAAGGAAGCAAGATTGCCATGGTTCGTCAGCGTCAAGTCATTTTGACATTTGCTATTGATAAATTGACAAATGTAAACAATAAAATAAAATTTTCATAATTTCAATTTGTGCGGATGAAGCCGCACGGGAACAGCTATTTTCTTATATGAAAAGAATTGTAAGGTAACGTGGATTTGACGGTGGAGGAGACGCATAGGAAGAGGAATCATCCAGGTTATGTTACGTCTGATGAGTGTGGTGCCGGAGGCCCAACTTTAGTTCCTTTTCATTCCTAACCTTATTCTCGTAGGAAAAAATGAGAAGAAAACATGGATTTGACGGTGGAGACACGTAGAAAGAGGAAACATCCAGTTTCTGTGATCTCCTTTGTCGATTAAGGGTAGGCATCCGTAATTGCAGATGTCTATAAGAGGTTGCTTCGCCATTTTGGCGAAAGAAACTTGGATAGGTGAACTCACACATGCGTGTCAGCCACGATGACAGTGTGCACATGCGCGGCGAAGGCCCACGCCAGCTCGGCCGCCAGCACGCACAGCTGCGCCGCGCCCGACTCCAGCAGCTGCTGCACCAGCCGCCGGTCGGACGGCTCCACGCCCTCGTGCAAATATGCCACTCCGGCTGCTAGAGTTTCCTTTAACATCTGGAAGATAAAAAAAGCTATGTTATCACTGAGTAACATAAAGAGTATTTTTAATATTTTTTTTATTTCCTTGTGGGCGAATCGCGAGCATTTATTTATAAAGGATTCCCAATAAAACGCATAGTTAAAATGTCTATATATTTAGTTTATTTTCTTGTCATTAGTTTTGATTATTAATAGTTGATTTTTTTTTTTGTTTACGTATATTATGTTGTATTATGTTGCAAAGTGTTTTGGAACTGATTAAATGTTTATTATTAATATTAAAGTCCTGTCTATGAGAGAAGACGTCACTGTCAGATAAAGAAACAAAATCTGATATTTCCATCATATATTTTACACGTTGGATTGTTATCTGACAATTTACAATTTGGTGGGACAGGCCCTTAATCATATAAACGCGAAAATTTAGATGAATGGATGGATGGATGTTCGTTAGATTTTGTAACCTAAAGGACTGAAATGAATTCAATGAAATTTGTTATACATATAGAGGATGGTCTGGAAGAATACATAGGCTACTCACTTTGTTTTTTCTAATTCCACGCGGACTAAATCGCGGGCAAAAGCTAGTATTGTAAACACGAAAGTTTAGATGTTTGTTAGAGTTTGTAGCCTAAACTGCTGAACGGATCTTGATGAAATTTGGCATAGATGTAGATAGTCTGGAAGAACACATAGACTATTCACTTTTTTTTAAATAAGTGTTAATCTTTAACAAATTAATCTTTTAATCAATTTCCCAGACTTGAAAACTCACCTTATCCTTAACCCTATCAAGGAAGGGTTTCACCAGATCCTGCCTTGCTCTCAGGAACCTGCCTGACCTGCCAGCAGCTGCGGCCAGCGCCAGCAGGTCAGCTGCCAGCAGGCGCGCGTGTCGGCGCGAGGGCACGAACACGGCGCACGGCTTCGTGCCCGCGAACCGACAGATGGCGTTGTATATCGGTTTAGTCATCGCTGCCAGGCGAGACGCGGCGTGGGATATGTTGAAACCCTGTACATAAATGTATATTAGAAATAGCCTATGTTACTCACAGATAAAATACCTTTCTAATGGCGAAAGAATTTTTGAAATCGGTCCAGTAGTTTGAGTTATTTCAACACATAAAAAAATACAAATTTTTCCTCGTTATTACATTAGTATAGATTCGAAGTATTAAGGTGCAACCAATGCCTAGAAACGTGCATATATTACTAAAAAACGATACCACTTTTACAGGATAATACATTCTGTTTGGAATAAAAAAAGGTAATTGCTAGTTCCCCCTTATTTATCTATATCTTTACATATAATAAAATTGGAGTGTCTGTAACATCAAAAAAAAAATCCAGATTCCGGGAAGATGTATTTGCATTGCTGATAATGAAAATCGCGTTTCAAAAATGTTTATCTGTCAGTCTGTCTGTCTGTGAGCCGTGTTTGTTCCGTGTAACCTCCGAAACGTCTGGACCGATTTCGACGGGACTTGCACTTAAGGGCAGCTGACATAGACGGGCATATTATAAGCTACTTTTTCATACTAGTCTGATGAATAAATAGTACTATCTCGTGTCCAATATAAGTAGATCTGTGACCTGTATATGCAGCTCTAGCGGCAGCGGTCTCACGCTGGGGTGGAAGTTGAAGGAGGCGTTGGAGTTGCAGCCGAGCCACTGGGATACATCGCGTGCGTCCGCCAGCGGCAGAGATAGTGCCACTATACGGATAGGACGACCTGAAATAGACGATTTTGTCATACTAATCTATCTATTATAATAAAGCGTAAACACACTTCTTTGTTGCCTAAGATGTCAGCAATTACAACATATTTTTTAATAATATTTTCTTTAATGAAAAGACCTACACATACTTCCCGCTTTAAGCTATATATTTTCACGCCATTAAACTTAGGGGGTAAAAATAATATTAGTATAAGATAAAAACATAGCCTATGTTACTCACAGATTTACCTTACTAATGGTGAGACATTTTAAAATCGACTCAGTAGTTTTTACGTCAATCGAATACATACAAAAATTCTTTATAATATTAAAATAAATATAGATAAAAATATAGCCTATGTTACTCACAGATAAATTATCTTTCTCATGATGAAAGAATTTTTAAAATCTACCCAGTGTAAATCTATCTAAGTGAATCGAATACATACAAAAATACAAATCTTCATTATATTAGTATAGCTAGACATTAAAATCAGTATACAAATAGATTGTCTACCTATCTGCGAGCTGATGTAGCGCATCCTGGAGCAGACCACCTCCAGCACGGGCCCCTCCTCGCCGCCCAGCAGCTGCAGCGCGTCCACGATCACCAGCGACACGTTCTGCACGCTCTTGCGGACCTTCCATCTGCACACATTTACTACAAATTAAAAAAAGCCTCGCACTATCTTAAGTAGAACCTCGGTAACTTAAAAACCTCTGTAACTCCAAAAAAAAATGTGTTCCCTTCCCAGAACCCAAAACCTTCAAAACATGGACTCTTGATAACTTAAAACCTCTATAACTTAAAGTATTTTGTGTTACTTAAAATAAAAGAATCAATAACATCAATAATAGGATATACAGAACAAACTAACCAATCTTAAATAGACAAACTATAATATAACTAGCTATCGCCCGCGGGTCTGTCCGAGTGAAATAAAAAACAAAAGTGAGTAGCCTATGTTTTCTTCCAGACTATCCTCTACGTCTGTGCCAAATTTTATCGGGATCCGTTTAGCCGTTTAGGTTACAAACTCTAACAAACATCCATCCATCTAAACTTTCGCATTTATAATATTAGTAAGATTGCGAAAGTTACGTAAAGCGATAGATGGATGCTTGTTAGAGTATGGAAGAACACATAGGCTACATGCTTTTGTTTTTTTTTTTAGTTAACCCGGAAGAAAGCTGTTAAAAATACCGACCGTCTAGACAGTACGTCCCATTTCTCCGCGGTGGTGATGATAATCTGACCCTTGTTCAGCAGCTTGTGGTCAGTCGCCGTCTCTCCAGTAAGTTGTACAACCTGACAATATCAAAATATATTAAAATCAATAAAAACATCGTAAATTTACATTTTATTACATAATGCCAGTACAGTTGCAATGGCCTGGCATGTATATCGCCAGTAGAGAGTTTACATTAGTTATGCCAGCACTGGAATGCGTGCAATCCTACTGTACTAGCATAATGTGATCCAACCAGCACCAGATTCAAACCAGCGTTGGAATCTATTTTGTCTTTAGAGTGCGTGTATTTCGTTTAGTTCTTTTTTGTGTCAATAATTTCTATTCTATTCACTAGACTGGCATAATGTAAACTGAACTGGACATAAACTTCACATAGAATTTCATCTCAATATTTTTTTTCAATAAGTTTTTCACAATAAGAATGTTGGTTATTGTAATTAGAATCAGGACAAAAGACCTTTCTACACTGTTTCTGAGGATCGGAAAAGAAATAAACCTTATTAGTACATCCTCTGTCCATTTAAGTCAATATTTAATTTGATAAAATCAAATAGCTATAGTATTTTAAAGTATTGTTTGCACATATTTAGATATGTAAAGTCAACCCGCACTGACAGTGTTGACTATGGCCTCATCATGACAAATCATCACCAGTTCACTATTCGTCCCCACTGAGCTGGGAGCCCACCCTAAGGGTGACTAGGATATAGTCAACACTGCACTGCAGGTTGACTTTACACATATCTTTGAAATTCTTCACCGATATGTGCATCACGATTTTTTCCTTCACCGTAAGTCATTTAAATACGTATGAAGTTTAAAAAATCGAAAATCACATTGGTATAGCAGGATTCGAACCCAAGACCAGTACATTACAAGTTCTTAAACCACTGAGCCACCGACGCTTACTATAAAGACTATGGCATAGTCACATCTAACTTAAGGATGATGATGATGATGATGGTGGTGATGATGATGATGATGATGATGATGATGGTGGTGGTGGTGATGATGGTGATGATGCATAATAAAGTACACTTGACTCACCTTCAAGTTAAACTTAGTACCAAACTTATGATACCAATCCGCGAACACTATATCAGCAAGAGCGTCTTTAGGCAATACATATACCGCCCGCCCGCCCGCGTTAGTCGACAACAACCTCAGTAGGGCAAGTTCAGCGATCACTGATTTGCCCGACCCGGAGGGCGCGCCTACAAACACGTTGTCATCAGAATTGTACACCGCGTTGAACACCTGAGAAAAAAAAATAGCAATACTTTTTATAAAACTAGCGATAACCCGTGACTTTCTTAGATGAAATTAAAAATACTGTAGTCTCTAACATTGTCACACACAAAAGCTATCTTCCAGTATAAATTCCAAAAATTGGACCCAACGATTCCGGAGTTTACCCGACACAAACACAACGATAATACATCATGTTCACAAAAGATATAGTTTTTTTTTAACATTAGACAGACATTATATGTGTTTGTATATATTATGTAACTAAACTAACATTATGAAGAGGAAAGATTTGTACTTTTGTATGTTTTGAAATAAAAAAAGCACTGAGGCGATTTTAGAATTTTTTTCACCGTTAGAAAGGTAATTTATTTATGACTAACATAGGCTACATTTTCTATAAATTTTTAATTTCACGCGGTGAAGACGCTAGTAATATAAAATTGGTGCATCTGTTTGTAATATGCAAAGAAAAATACCAGATTTCGCGACATATTTATGTTGCTGATAATAAAAATCAAATTAAAACATTTTGCCTGTCTGTTTGTCCATAAGCCGTATTTGTTCCTGGTAATCTCCGATACGGCTGTAACTAATTTGACGGGACTTTGATTGAAGAAGGTTACAAAACTTGAAGGCGACAGCAAATGCATAAACATTAATAATCCAGTAGTCCAGTAGTCCAGCGCTAGACAGTACTGGATTGGAATGTAAACAGGGTTTTACCTGGGTTTGCACAGGATTGAACTGCGGGAACGTTTCATTGTACAAAGCTTCGTAGTTATTATTTCGTAGCGCTGTGACCGGCAGCGGCTGTAAGTCTAACAGCTCGGTGGGAGGTAAATTCTTCTCTGGCAGTATGAGGTGACGGAAGGAGACTGGCAATTGTGTCTCTGCTCCTATCCAACTGGAAGAGAAGGGACATATTTGAATTAGTGTGATTTTGACAGATCACATACACAAAATAGGAGAAAAGAAAGTATTGTGTTACTAAAGATATAGCAGAGAAGGGAGTGAATTCAACAATCAGTTAATATACAGGATGTCTTAAAATTCAACGACAAGTACCATTATCACATTGTATACAGAGTGATTTTTTTATAACCATAATAAATAAATAAATAAACAGGTAACGAATAATGCTGAAACAAACTTAAAATTAAAAAAAAATCAAATTGAGTTTTAAACCCAATAAAAATGGACAGATTAATATGAATATTACATGACCAAATATCATTACGGCGTTTAAAGGTGACATTTTTTACAAACTTTATCTTTGTTTCCTGAATTTAAAAAAAATGTAAGAAATCTATACATTCTGCCAGACTGCTCTACATCTATGTCAAATTTCATCGAAATCCGTTCAGCAGTTTAGGCTTCACACGTCCATCCATCTATACTTTCGCATTTATAATTAGTACGACAATCGACCAACAATCAGTTTAGTCGGTAATCTAACTAATATTATAAATGCGAAAGTTTAGATGGATGGATGTTTGTTAGCGTTTGTAGCCTAGGTTCAGCATATCTTATTGAAATTTGCCACAGATATAAAACAGTTTGGAGTACACATGGGATAAAGTTCATCCCCAAAAATGTCCGCTTCCCGAGGGATACGTAACTTTCTGTTATTTATATAGTTCGTATGTTTTCTAATACCACGTGGACGACAGCTTGTTGAAATGAAATAAAAAAAAGCTAGTTTCTTAAAATTCAAACATCCTGTATACGGCATAAAGACATAATACAGAGGTCGATCTCACCGGTCAGACACAACTCGTAGGAAATATTGCGGAGGCAGAGGTTCAAATACTGGCACAAATAATTTGACATGTTGCTCGTCTCTGCAGTATTTGTGCTTGAGTAGGAAATATTCATGATGGAGTACTACTTCGGAGTCCACATCTTCCACCAGCACCCAGAATGCCTCCGATTGACCATGGATCTGGAAAGAGATAGTTTTCATATATTATTGGTTTTAAATATTGCACAAGTCATACGTCACGTATTTACAAATATCTTAATTACATATTTAATGTAATTAAGATATTTGTAAATACGTAACAGTTTTAAAATCTATACTGGTATAACGAGAAACATAGCTCATACTCAGATAAATTACCTTTTAAGGGTGAAAAAAAAATGTTAAAATTACCCCAGTAGTTTTTACGTGAATCAAATAAATATAAAAATACTAATCTTTCCTCTTTATAATTTTAAGTACGACTTCGGATGCGTGATATTAAAAAAAGTATAGCCTATGCTACTGACAGATAATGTATCCTTTAATGGTGAAAGAATTTTTGAAATTGACCCAGTAGTTTTTGAGTTTTCGATACATACAAAAATACAAATCTTTCTTGTTTATAATGTTAGTATAGATAGTATAGACAAATAAAAATATATATAGTTAGTAGCTACCTAAACAAGCGTTTACTATCTTGTTGACGTTAAATGCTTATTAAAGAGGCCAAGATTTTATAACCAAAAAAAGTCAACAATTCAAAACATAAACGAGCTAAAAGGATTGCGTCTAACATGTTCCCTCTCTTTCGTTCCAAAGAAACCTTACATCTTTTCTCCCACTCATGTAACGAAACTTGATACGATTTTTTTAAATTTTTCCCTACCCTTACCTTTTCATCCCATTGGAAGTCAGGAGTGATGGTGAGCTCCACCCTGAGGGTGGACCTGGTGATGGGCTGGATGTGAGTCGCCAGCTCTAGTCTGGGAAACTGGTGCACATACTTGTGTATCATTTTGCCCAGTTTGGGAGCACGCACTAATTCCCCAATCTCGTTAGGTCCTAGTTCATATAGTTTTTCCCATGGGAAGTTCTTCTTTTCTAATTTCTTTATCACCTGTGCGAAAAAAAAGACTTTGTTTAAAAATTGTTTATCTTGATGTTTTAATATCCGAAGTTGATGACAAGTATTTACGAATCTACCAATATTTTACTAATATTATAAACGCAAATGTTTAGATAAATGGATGTTTGTTAGAGTTTGTAGCATAAAATGCTGAAAATCACAAAGAAATTTGTCATAGATGTTTTTTTTTTTTACATAATTTCCACACGGACGCAATCGCGGGCGAAAGTTAGTAAAATCATAATTTAGATATTTAATTACCTCTTCCGGCATCTTCCTGAATTGCCGTAACGGAGACATTGACTGCCACATGCGGCGATCGACCATTTTGCATAGCGCCAGAGTTTTGTCTACTAACTGCGCCCAACCTGTTAACAAATAATAATTTAACAAAAAAACATAAGCAGACACCATTTCTTTAAATTTACAATAATCAATTTAAATTTACATACTGTTACAACATTTTTAAAACAATATTTATGAAACTTAGACCATTTTCAAGAGTATTTTTGAATAAATTAACTACTTAAATCTACTTATCTCGTAAAACAAGAAGTCATCTAGATTTAGTGCAAATAGTCATTAAAATGTTGTGGAAATGGTCATTAAAATTTTGTTGAAATAGTTATTAAAATGTGCAAATGGTCATTTAAATTTTGTGCTAATAATGAAAATTTTGTGGAAAGACATTAAATTTTTGTGCAAATAGTCATTAAAATTTTGTGGAAACATTAATTAAAATTTGGTTCAAACGTACCTCTATGCAGTACAATCTCAAATATAGCTCTGAGCAGCCTACACGCGGACTGCGTCACATACACCATGTCCGCCATCAGGGCGAAACCTTCCAACTTCAATTGTGATATATACGCTTGTAATAACACATTGATCTTCGCTGATGGCTCTTCTATGCTTTCTTTTATTGGTATCGGCACCTAACAGTTAAACAATAAAAAAAGGGTAAACACATATAGAATTTTGAGCGAAATCTGACATTGGACTTACAAATATGCAGTAGTACAAATATAGATAACTCTCAAATAAAAAAAAAACACGAATATAGTCGAATTGAATAGAAATAGCAAACTATAATAAGTCGTACCAAACTATTTATTCTTTTTAGAACGACTTATTATAATTTCTAAAACAATTTTACTTATATAATAAATGTGAAAATTTAGACGGATCGATGATTGTTAGAGTTTCTCACCTATATTGCTAAAATGCTTTCGATGAAATTTGGCAGAAGTGTAGAACACAGTGTGGAAGAAGACATAGGCTACTTAATTTAATTTTTTTATTCCTCCGAAAATCGCGGAATAAATCTAATAGAGAATTCATACCAAAATTTTCATCATACAAAAATTCAGACAAAATTATTCAATATCGCTCAAACATTTAAATTTAAAATTTGTACTTTCATAATGAACATAACAAATAACAACATTAAATCTAATATAAAATTCGAAAAACGAGATCATAAACATAATTTACGTAACAAATACAAGCTAAAAACAATTACTCCAAGAACTAATTATGGAAATAAAACGATTTTGTTTGAAGGTGTCCAAATGTTTAATAACTTGCCAGACGAGATAAAGAATTGTAAAAGTATTAATATTTTCAAAAATAAACTTAAGTTACATATTATTGCCGAACTATTATAAAATCTATTCAGTTGCCTATAGGTATATACATATAACTTAGTTACTTGTCATTTATGTTAATTTAGATTATTTTAAGGCTTGTTTTGATTTATATTAATTAATAGTGTACCTAGTGTCTTTTTGTGTTTATACTATATCATGTACTTACCCGCAAGCTCACAATTACATTGTACATATTTAAATTTTCTCATTGTAAGTGAAACATTGTGTTTTTTATGAGAATAAATATCTTTAAACCTATACCACGTCTTCACACATATCTTTAAATTTCTTTATATGCAGACATCAAAGAGATCAAAAAAACTAAGTATAGTTGACACTTCACTTGAGACATTTTCACATAACCTCTAACGCTACTGGTGATAGTCAAAATTACAAACAAACAAATTACCGTAGTAAATTACCTATTTTATATATCGTAAATGTCTGACCGACGTATAGTTAAACTATCCCAACTTACCCTTTCCATTAACTTATGTAATTCCAGTTTCTCCTCATCTCGTACCGCAATATGTTTAAATTCCGCCGACAACGAGAACACACGGAACAATTCGATCTCTCCTAGAGTAGGTTTCAACAACTGATTGTACGATTGCATAGTTTCATACGTACAATAATAATGCGACGCAATACGACCGAGCTCCGTCGGTTGGAAGTGTCCCGATTTACGTTCATATTTTACTAATCCGGCCCTGGAATTAAAAAAAATAAAATTAGAATTAACGCTAAAAGTACAAAATGTTCGAACACTCAATCCCAATGAAATTAGGCATAGATGTAGAGCATAGTCTAGAAAACACATACGCTACTTGATTTGTTTTTTTTTTTATTTTTTATAGACAAATTCTCACGAAGCAACAGCTAGTTCTCTCTCTCTCTCTCTCCGGATCGTTTCCTCATTCCTGAGGGTCGCGACCACTCTCCTAGTTTTAGACACACAATAATTAATCGGATGGATGGATCTTTTTACTGCGTATCCAAATTGGCTTAACTGATTTCAGTAGTACATCAGCACAGGATACTAATTAATTTAATTATTAACTAGCTGGTGCTCGCGACTTCGTCCGCGTCAAATTAAAAGTAATAAAAACATAGCCTATGTTTCTCACAGATAAATTACCTTTCTAATAGTGAAAGAATTTTCAAAATCGTCCCAGTAGTTTTTGAGTTTAGTTATTTCAATACATACAAAAATACAAATCTTTCTTATTTACAATACTAGCTGTTCCCGTGCGACTTCATTAGCATGAAATTATAAATTGTTTTATTGATTACATTTGTCAAATTCAATTGCAAATGTCAAAATGACAGACATGATACACAAATGACAAAGTAAGGCAATTTAGCTTCCTTGATGTTGGCAGCAACTTTGGTCTCTTTCCCACATTAGGGGTTTTATCCAAAATATTTACCCCCTAAGTTTAAAATATATAGCCTAAAGCGTGACATAAGTGTAGGGCTTTTTATTAAAAAAAGAATTATTCAAAAATATGCTGTAATTGCTGACATTAGGCAACAAAGAAGTGTGTGCTTACGCTTTATTATAATAGTATAGACTAGTATAAATTTAACGCGGATTGAGTCAATGCAATAAATAATATATAATATAAAAATCGAATCCTACACTTAAAAACTCAATAACAGTGAGTACTAACTTATCAAGAAGCGATGCGGCCGTGTGTATCAAATCAGCTCGATGTAACTCCAGTAATGTATCCTCTTGCATCTTGTCTGATGATATTCCATATAGAGATGGTGCTCGTAACATACGTACATACAGATATGTGTAACCTGAAATTATTTTACATACTTACAACATAATACAACTTAAATTTCATAGAAGTCCCGATGCAGGTAAATAATGTTGTTGGTTCACAAATTGAAGAATTATTTTCCCGCGATTTATCGAAAATAGTATAATTTTGAAAATGATCTACAAGAAACTACAAGAAATGCAAAAATGTCGGACTATAAAAGTTAAAAAAAAAATTGAAGATGGCATTTACATTATTCACAAGCGGCTTACATATTACTTACATTATAAATGCGTAACTTTAGATGGATGGATAATCTATACAAGATTCAAGGACGTTTATTATAGTTTGTGTCCTAAACTGCTGAAAGGATCTCGATGAAATTTGTCATAAACGTAAAGGATAGTCTAGAAGAACACATAGGTTATTTACATTTTTTATAGTTCCGTGCGAACGGGAGTCGCGGGTAAAAGCTACAATCTACACATGGCTTATACGTAGTTCACACGCGGTTTACACATAATCCATATGTCTTATACGTAGTTCATACGTGGCTTGTACTATGTTCACACGTGGCTAGTACATAATAGATGTCTTATACATAGTTCACATGTGACTTATACATAACCGATATGTCTTATACGTAGTTCACAAGTGGCTTATAAATAATCCATATGCCTTATACGTAGTTCACACGTGGCTTGTACATTGTTCACACGTGGCTAGTACTTAATACATGTCTTATACATAGTTCACATGTGACTTATACATAACCCATATGTCTTATACGTAGTTCACAAGTGGCTTATAAATAATCCATATGTCTTATACATAGTTCACAAGTGGCTTGTACTAATATAACACTAACCTAGCCATGTGACAGCATCCCGCACGCTCTGCACTGAGCCGAGGACGATCTCCGCATTGAGCATGTCCGGCAACTTGCTCACCAGCTGGGACTCTATCGGCAGCTGCTGGTTTAGCAGCGACAGGTAGTACTGCAGCTCCGAGTGGTTCGTTATCAGGATACCTGTAATATTAAATTATTAACAATATAGCTATCAACTAATTTATTAAAACTTTCGTTAGACATTATACTATATAAATTATAACACGGCTAAACTATAGATATCACACAGAAAAATAGCGAGAAGTGATTAGTGTGACACACTTATTTTAGTTCTTTTGCCGAGAAATCCATACCTTCAAAGGTAGTAACATATTCGTGATAGGATCTATATTGTTTTCTACCTTAAAGATTATCAGTCAAAGTCGTATACTTCTATACTAATATTATAAAGAGGAAAACTTTGTTTGATTGTCATGAATAGGCTCAAAAACTACTGAGCCGATTTAAAATTGTTTTCACCCTAAGAAAAGTAATTTATGTGTAAGTAACATAGGCCATGTTATTTATTTTCACGTGGAGAAAGTCGCGACCAACATATAATATTAAAAAAAATCGTTTGTAAATATCCAAAAAGATTTATAACCCCGGTATTAAATTCAGATATTTATGGGTGAAATGCCAAGTTACATCAACTAACTTACCCTCTCCCTTAGTATCGTACTGAGGTCGTCCAGCACGACCCAACATCTGCAGCACATCGAGCGCGCCCAGCTCGCTCCAGCGGCCCTTGTCCGGCGAGTACACCTGCGTGCCCTTCACTATCACTGTGTGCGCGGGCAGGTTCACTCCCCACGCTAACGTCGCCGTTGACACTAACACCTGGGAAAACAGTAAATAATCTATATCTATACCAATATTATAAAGAGGGAAGATTTGTATTTTTGTATGTATTGAAATAACTCAAAAACTGGGCCATTAAAAAAAAATTGTTTGACTATTAAAAAACTATGTATCACTATATTTGTTTTACATATTTTTAATTTCACTTGGACGAAGTCGCGGGCATCAAGACATCTAGTTAATATTCCCTCATACATCTTTGTGCGTTTCCCGTTGGGTCGAAAGGTATAAAAAAGGACAATCTTGCTAATATTATAAATGCGAAAGTTTGAATGGATGTTCGTAGCCTAAACTGCTGAATGGATCTCGATGAAATTCTGCACAGATGTAGAAAATAGTCTGGACGAACACATAAGCTACTTTTGTCCCAATAAATAGTTATGGTTCCCATGGGATACATTAATATTGTTTTTAATATTTACTTATGATTCTATAACGTTTCAACATATCTCATTAAAATTTGGCACAGAAATAAAACAAACAACACATGGGATATGGTTTAAACCGAATATTAGATTCCCGAGGGATGCCTAGTATTTTTGTATGTTTTTTTAATGCTTCGCGGACAATATCTAGTAATTAAATATACCTGTATATGTCTATCAGCGAACAAATCTTCAACGAGGGTTCTGTCCACCCTGCTCATACCGGCGTGATGTATCGCGAAGCCGTACGGCAATAATTCCCTTAACTCCGGATTCTTCACCTGCTCTGCCTCCGTACGCAGCACTTCCACACTCGCTGACCCCTCTCTATCAACAAAATGTTTAGTATTAGACGTCTTCATATACTGGACGAACCAGTACAAAAGCAGACATTTTAAAATACATAGACAGTGGACATTTTTTCACCGGTATTGACATGTAATAAAATATTTTACTAAATTATAATAAGCTCCAGGGTCCCATTTTTTTATTTGATTTTCGGAGTCAAAGACTACGACGTAGTTAAATAGTTTAGCTTAAAATCGCGTGACGAAATTTAGGGTCATTTTTGCTTTTTTTGCTTATTGTTATACTCACCTTAGAAACTGTCCTAATGTATCTTTCTCTAAGCACATGTCTCGAATCGCACGCGCAGTTTTCCCCGTCTCTTTACGGGAATGCACGAAAACTAGGATCTAATAAACAGAAAAAAGACTTATTATGCTAGTGGTCGTTAGTGGCAACATATGGTCAGTGGTAACTTGTGGTCGTTGACAGCTAGTCATGTTCATTGATGTCACTTATGGTCGTTTTTTTATATAATATAAGGTGGCAAACAAGCAAGCGGCTACCTGAATCCACCGTAATGGAAAGCGATCGCTGCCCATAAACATCCGCAATTGCAAATGCTTTGCCTACCCTTAATTGACGGAGAAGGAGACGCATATAAAGAGGATATTTCCCCTTCCTATGCGTCTCTTCCGCCGTCAGATCCACTTTTCCTTCCCATCCTTTCCTATTAAGAAAAGACTGGAATGGGAAAAGGACTAAAATTAGGCTTCCGGCACCACACTCATCAGACGAAACGCGGAATTGCTTCCACTTCACGCCTGTCTTCTGTGAGGTCGTGATATTATACCGGGAGAGCCGGCCCATTCATGCGAAGATGTTAAAGAAGGCTCTACCACTGTTTATGGTAACTTATGGTCGTTGGTAGTAACTTATGGTCGTTGATGGTAAATTATGGTCAAATGGAACTCACCTGATTCCTGCCAGCATGCTCCATTGTCTTCTCATATACAATATCATTCATAACTTGAAATCTTTTCAGCGCTTTCTTCTCTGTCACACCGATGTATTGCTGTTCCAGTGCTACTGGCCTGGTATTATAAAAAAATATATTACATCGTTAAAAGGATATATCGGTTATAATTATAACATCTTATATGAAATAAATGGCAAATGTAAGAAGAATAGGGAATATACATGTATGTTTTTTTCTTTTTCTAAACGATTCTACTTGTTATAAAATAACCAGAAAAAAAATTGACTCGAAAATATAGTATTCAACCATTGAGCTAGAAATAATAAAATAAAATTACGATCATTTTCGTACGTTTAAAACGCGACCGGAGTTGTCATGAGACACGTGACGTTACTCATCAAAAATTTTTTTACAGGTATGTTTTTATAGTAATAAAAAATACTTAAAAATGTTTGATCCAATTTGGCGTCATATGCATATTGCCTATTGACAGAGGATGTACAGTAAGGGGTAATTTTCTCTTTGTGCATCCAGTCCTTTGTCGATTTATAGTAGGGAATGCTGTTCAATGCAATATCCAAAATTGATTAACAAGGAGTTCATAATCAAAGAGGTGGCGTACTAGCGACCAAGTCTTTTACCTATTTTAATATTAAAAAAGTTACAGTGAAAAACAAGAAAAGCGCGGGAAGTGTAAAGCGATCAAGATGTGATTGAAATAGATTTAAGCCAATTATAATAAAAATATGTCATCATCATCATCCACTTGCCCTTATCCCTTACGGAGGGTCGGCACAGTATGTGCTGCTCTTCTCATCTCTATCAACCGTCATATCTGAATCCACTCCTTTCTTAAGCATATCCTCTTTCACACAATCCATCCATACTTTCTTCGGTCTTCCACTTCCTTTGTAGCCATTCACATTCAATCTTAACACTTTCTGGTTCATGTCCCCATCGTCTTTTCGCATAACAATATAAAATAAATATGTATATAGTGTTATAAATATGTTACAAAGAATGAAAGTGTATTTTTTGGTGCCGCGCTGTCGGTAACAAGTAAGCGATATCTATGGGAAATAGGAATTTTCTACTTTATTGAAATCAAGATTTATGATAAAGCAATTTGAATGATGTCTAAATATTTATTTACATTTACCTGAAAGAATTATCAAAATAAAACAGTCCCTTTTCAGGTCGCACGCGCAGGAATGCAGCGACATCAGTGTAGTTGGGCAACGTGGCCGACAGACCGACAAGACGGACCTGGAATGTTTCAAATTGTGGAAAACCTTTGATTATTAAAAGACAGGACTCGTGCATTCCATTCTGTCAAACAAAAATCGTCAACAAATATCATATTTAGTAATTTGTGTAACTCGTAGACGCAAAGCTACATTTTTAAAACAGTATGCGTTCTTAAAAAAAATCCATAAAAATAAAGATATTTCAAATTTACATGTCAGGACGACGAGCACAAATGTAAGTTTTATCTTAACCAAAAACCTCACGTTAATACAAAAGTGGCAAAACAAACGGCAATAAAAATTATTTTTAAGTCAGTTCAGTAATTTCCGAGCAAAGAAAACATTTTCTATTTATATTGGCATATAACGATAGTTCTTTGTCTAGTCCATTTTTTTTTTAGTCAACGTAACAAAATCTTATAATCAACATCTTGATGCTGTAGATGTAGATGTTTTTTGTTAATGTTTCGTAAATGTGAACGCAACTTTATTTACCTCCTCCTGCGTGTGTTCCACAGTACGTAGAGTCCTTGCTACGAGCGCTTCTAACACGGGTCCTCTCTCATCATGGAGAAGATGTACCTCATCTATGATTATCAGACGTACTAGATTTGTGAACGATCTTTCTCCACCTGGAAAACACATTTAAAAAAAATATTAAAAATGTACACAAATGTCCTTAACTGCCAACCTTACAAAACCATTTTTATCTCCGTAGAATGTATAGGAAAAAATATAGCCTATGATACTGGATTTTAACGTAGCTTTTAATAGTACAGGAATTTTTAAAATCACCCCAGTAGTTTTTGAGTTATTTCAATGCATACAAAAATACAAACCTTTTTCCGTCTACATGAAATAAAAAAAGTTGTTACTCAGTGGTATTTCAAGCCCCAGTTTATAAGTTATTTCAATCCATACAAAAACAAATCTTCCCTTTATAGTCTAGATAATTGCATATACTAAACCCAAAAAAAATAAAAAATTAAAACGGCCCTTACCCTTCCTTGTAATAATATCCCATTTCTCTGGTGTGCACACAATCAGCTGTGTTGCGTCAATCTGTTCTCTCGTTAACTGATGATCTCCAGTCAATTCTGATACCTTCATATTGTAAGCTGCGAGACGTTTACTGAAGTTTCCCACCTGGGGACAATGTCTTGATTTAGAGGAAGGAAAGTTAGTGTTTTTTACTAGCTTTGGATTGTATGACAAAAAAAAACAAAAGTGCCTATCTGTTATTTTAGACTATCCGCTACATCGATACCATTTTCTAGAATATGTGTTAAGGTGGCATACGAGCAAACGACCATCTGAATCCGATAAAATGGCAAAGAGACCGCTGCCCATAGACATCCGGAATTGCAGATGCGTTGCTTAATCTTATTTGAAGGAGGAGGAGACGCACATAAAGAGGATGTTTCTCCTTCCTATGCGTATCCTGCGCCGTCGAATCAACTTTTCCTTCCCATCTTTTACTCTTAAGAAAAAGGGTGAGAAGGAAAAAGGACTAAAGTTGGTCCTCCGGTACCACACTCATCAGACGCAACGCGGAATTACTCCCACTTCACGCCTGTCTGTGTGATCGTGGTATTGCTGGCGAGCCCTACAGTACGAAGATGTTAAAGCTCTACCACTATACTTTCTCTATATATATATATATATTTTTTTTTATAACATAAGGTGGCAAACGAGCAAGCGGCCACCTGAAACCGCCAAAATGGCGAAGCGACCGCAGCCCATAGACATCTTCAATTGCAGATGCGCTGCCTACCCTTATACGACGGAGGAGGAGACGCACATAAAGAGGTTATTTCCCCTTCCTATGCATCTCCACCGTCAAATCCACTTCCTCTTCCCAACCTCTTCTTATAAGAAAAGGGTGGTAAAGAGAAAGGGACTTAAATTAGGCCTCCGGCACCACACTCATCAGACTGTACACGGATTTGCTTCCATTTCACGGCTGTCTTCTGTGTGGTCGTGGTATTACTGGGGGCGTGCCCTGCAGTGCTAAGATGTTAAAGCGGGCACTACCACTATCAATTTTTTAATCTCTGGTTGAAGTTAATTACACTATTAAAATTACTTAAATACATACCATTTCCTGTACGAGCGAGCGCATCGGCGCTACATATATAATCTTGAAGTCTTGCACACTCACAGTCCCATCATCGTTAACATGTTTCCCAACTTCTCGTAACGCACAAAGCAACGCCACGTTCGTCTTACCAGCGCCGGTCGGAGCACAAACTAGGAGATTCTCGTCACTTTCTAACGCTGCTTTTGATATACGACTCTGTAATATTAAAATAACATGTTTGTGTTGGCTCAGTGGTGGCATTTTACTACAGATCTTGGGTTCGAATCCCGCTGTACCAATCTGATTATCGATTTTTCGAATTTCATATGTATATAATTTACCCGACGTTTTAATAGTGAAGGAAAAGTAATACACATATGTAAGAAATGATATGTGTAAAGTCAACCAACCACCAGTGCAGCATGGTTGACTATGTAATATTCACTAACTTAAGTAAGTACTGACAAGTTGATCATTAAAATTCTTACATCTATACTAATATAATAAAGCATAAACGCACACTACTTAGTTATGTATGAAGTCAGCAATCACAGTATGTTTTCTAATAATTCTCTTTTAAATTAAAAAACCTTACACTTGCGACACGCTGTAGGCTACATATTTTCAAAATACTAAACTTTAAGAGTAAATAATTTGGGAAAAAAACCTTAATGTGGAAAAGAGGCTATAAACTACAAGCTGTCAACATTAGAAGGTTATTATGGTAACGATAATTTTGACAATTGCAATTGAGAATCTCACAAATGTAAACAATGTAGTTTTTATAATTTCACACGGATGTAGCCGCACGAAAACAGCTAGTCTAATATTATAAAGAGGAAATATTTATATTTTTGTATGTATTTGATTCACGTAAAAACCAATGGATCGATTTTAAAAATTACTTCACCCTTAAAAAGGTAATTTATCTGATAGTGACATAGGCTATTTTTTTTTAATTACACGTAGACGAAGCCCCGAACAACAGCCAGTATAAAATATATTCTTACCTGTATTCTATTTAATGTTTTAAATCCTTCAAACGCAGGTTGTACATATTTAGGTAACTTTTCAACAGCAACCAAAGTCTCGTCTTCATCAAATGGTTTAGGTTTCAAGGCTGGTACATGGACTTCTTCGTAACCTGCAAATAAGACGTAAGTTAGTGATGATTGTGACCGAAACTGTAAGTTCCGAAAACGTTTAGAGTATCTTACTAAAATTATAAATGCAAAAGTTTAGATGGATGGATGTTTGTTAGAGTTTGTAGCCTAAACTGCTGAACAGATTTTGATGATATTTGGTACAGATGTTGTGCATAGTCTGGAAGAACACATAGGCTACTTACTTTTGTTTTTGTTTATTCCATGAGAACAGAGTCGCGGGCGGAAGCTATTTTAAATATAATTTTAAAATTTTACCAATCAAAAGTATTTAATTCATGTATAAAGTATTGTTATTTATAGTTCCACGATTTTCTAAAGATATGAATTTCCAAATATCAGATTTTCGATTAAAATTGACCTGTGACAGACTAAAATTTCGGGTATATTATGGCCGTAATCGAAACTTTATTTTTAGCTGAATCTGAAAGCGAAAGTTCACAAATCACTAATAATCCATATCGTTTATTAGTATGAACCAAAGAGATTCAAAAACTGTATAGAGTTGGCATAACTGACACTTCACTTGAAAATTTACATATAATCTCACTAGTGTCTGATAATGAAAATTACAAAGAAACAAATAATTTAAACACCGAGAAACATCTCAGCGGGTTAAACTTTGAGATATCACCATACAAAGAAGTTACCGGTGAAAAAATCTCATTCCCTGTCTAGTCTATACTTTAGTTAAATGTCTATGGTATCAACTAACCTTTTCTCTGTTTTCTAAAAGACCCTGGTGGTAACTGACACCGTTTGTTGGCCATAAAGTGTGATCCCGCTGCGAACACCAGCTCATCCAGAGCCAGCACCTTCCTCGAGCCTAACACCTGACCACCTCCCTCCACCGTCTCCGTCTCCGCCTTCTGACGCTTACGAGGTGCTTCTGATTGCTGAGCCGTCTGAAATATTTAGAATGCATAATTTAGTCGAAAGGCAACTTTGTTTCTATCTATACTATTATAATAAAGCGAAAACATACACTTCTTTGTTGCATAAAATGTCAGCAATTACGATATTTTTAAATAATACTTTCTTTAATAAAAAGCCCTACACTTACGTCACGCTTTAGGCTATATATTTTCACGTCATTAAACTTAGGGAGTAAATATTTTGGATCAAAACCCTAATCTGGGAAAGAGACCGTAAGTCGCTGCCAACATCAAGGAAGGAAGATTGCCATGGTTTGTCATCATGTCATGTCATTTTGACATTTGCTATTGATAATTTGTCACATGTAAACAATATAATAAAATTTTCATAATTGTATGCGGATGAAGTCGCACGGGAACAGCTAGTATACTATAAACAGGATGTTTAGAAATATCTATGATATTGGAAGTAACTCGGTAATCGATTTTCTTTAAGACGAGTTGTCGCCCGCAAATGTTAACGCAAATTGCCACCTGATACGCCATTTTGATAGAGCGGAATTCAAAATAAAGTAGCCTATAATATGCCTATCCATATCAGCTACCCTCCTGTGCAAGTCCCGTCGAAATTGGCCCAGCCGTTTCCGAGATTACCCGAAACAAACGCTTGTGGACAGACAGACAAAAAATTAAATGATTTCGTTATCTCTCACTCCTCACAGACACTCCAATTTTATTATATGTATAGATATAGATTATCTAATAAAATAATAAGTAACAACAGACTTCGAATATTTTTTACTTTTTTAAGTTCTGAAAATTGCTCTTTCATCTATACTAATATTATGTAAGTAAATTTTACTTAGTTATTTAATATTCCACATACAAAATAAATTATAATTATAATTTTTGTATGTATTGAAATAACTCAAAAACTACAAGTTCGATTTCGCCAACAACCTTTATATAATAATTTTCTCACCTCTTCATCCCCCTTCCCTGTCTCCAGCTGCGCCAGGATCTTCATCAGATGCGGCTGCCGGGACATCTCCTCGCGGATGCTCTGTCTCTCGTTCTCAGACTGTGATGACGCCAACTTCGTGCAGTACAAGACTGGAATTAACATATATATTAAAAATGCAATCTTCCTAATATTATACTAGCTTTCGCCCGCGACTCTATCCGCGTAGTATTAAAATTAAAAGTAGCCTATGTAGTTACAAACATCGAGATCCGTTCAGCAGTTTTGGCTACAAACTCTAACAACCATCTAAACTTTCGCATTTATAATGTTAGTAAGATATTTAGTAATGATTGGTAAGAAGTTTGGACGGACTATAATATGTATATCTAAAACATATTAAAGAATCTTGATATTTATCACAGACTAGTTGTTCCCATGCGACTTCATCCGCATAAAATTATGAAAATTTTATTTTATTGTTTACATGTTTCAAATTATCAATAGCAAATGTCAAAATGTCAAATCTTGCTTCCTTGATGTTGGCAGCAAGTTATGGTCTCTTTTCCACATTAGGATTTTATCCAAAATATTTACCCCCTAAGTTTAATGGCGTGAAAATATATAGCCTAAAGCGTGACGCAAGTGTAGGGCTTTTTATTAAATAAAGAATTATTCAAAAATATGGTGTAATTGCTGACATCTTAGGCAACAAAGAAATGTGTGTTTACGCTTTATTATAATAGTATAGATGTAGAACATAGTTTGAAACATATAGGCTACTAAGTTAATTCCAAGCAGAAGTCGTGTGCAAAAGGGATGTGAATATTAAAACTCGTTGTCATTTTTCAATTGAAATAAGAAATTATAACAAAACTACCTTTATAACGCTGTACATAGACTTATTACAAACAGACATGACTATGTCAATTAAAAAAAATAAAGCTTTACAAAATCCATCGATAATAAATGACAAAAATTCTTTATTTAGACATTTTATATTATAAATTAGACAAATTTATTGAAATAATACTGTCGCTTTAAACTCAGAGCAACACTTCTCGTCAGGAATCAGGATGCGCGCCAAAATCCATACTTCTATTGACATTGACAGCTGTCAGCTAGGGACGTGACGTTTATGTCGATAATCTAGTGTTGCGCCAACTCTACAGCACAGTACTAATTTTGTTCTTAACAGTACTTATTTTATGAAATTGAAGAAAAATATGAAAGACAGTAGTCGTGTGTTATAAAAATAAACAATTATGTTTTTTAATCATACTGACGTAGTAAGTAATAGTAAAAAAACTTACTTGTATATCTATATTTATTGAGTACTTTAACAAAGTCAAAGCAATCATAACCCAGTAACAAGACTAGTCTGTTCTCCAGGTCTCGGTCGTCTGCCGCCTCAGCGAGAGCCTTCATCACCTGGAATTACAACAAACAGATAAAAAAGATAATTTTTTTTAATTACATTGCGAACGAAGTAGCAGGGAAAAACTAGTTAACACATACAAATATGTAATTCAAATTCTACGAAATTAGAGTTACTGAAGCATTATATAGATATTATTAGTGGATTTCTTTTTCATAAAAAAATCTACACTTTCTACATGCTACATAGTTTGAATACATATAGTCTATATGTATTCAAACTATGCAACTTAGGGGTAAATAAATTAGAAAAATAAAGCCTTCATGTCCAAAAGGGAGCATAAACTACAAGCTGACATTAAAGCAAGGTTGCCATGCCAATGTCAAAGGCCTTCGTTGTAATTTGTGTATTTGAATTTTAACATTTGCAATTGTGAATTTGACAAATGTAAACTATAAAATAAGGTTTAAATTATTTTGATGCGGATGAAGCGGCACGGGCACAGCTAGTATTTAAAATAAAATAAAAAAAACGACATTTAATCCATATCAACAATACAGTACAATTAGAAATAACAAAAAAAAGTTTTCATGTACCATTATAACT
This sequence comes from Papilio polytes, assembly GCF_000836215.1. Taxonomy (NCBI): domain Eukaryota; kingdom Metazoa; phylum Arthropoda; class Insecta; order Lepidoptera; family Papilionidae; genus Papilio; species Papilio polytes. The sequence continues at coordinate 226,959 of NW_013525511.1, forward strand.
TTGGTCTAGACTTATACATATGGTTTACAATAGTCGAAAATAATTAGTAAGGTAGTAAAATTAGTAACTGTTTCCTAGTAATTCTCACCTCACTGGACTTAGCCTGCGACAGCATGGCATCAGGGAAGTGCCGGGAGAGGCGGCGCTGCAGCCAGTACGCGTCTATATCCATTGGATGAAGAGTCGCATCTCGTCGCTTCTGTGTTTGTTCTTCGGAGAGCTGGAAACGTGACGTCACTACATGAGTTTACACTTCGTATTAGTTGATTTGGCAGGGGATGAGACGTATAGGAAGGGGAAATATCCTCTTTTGGTGTAGTTACCAACACATAAAAGAAATTATGGAAATAGGAAGTGAATTAGGCATAGATGTGGACACATAGAAAGAAAAAAACATCTTTTCTTTGCAACCCCTCCTCTGTTGATTAAAGGTAAACAACGCATCTAAAATTACAGATTATATATGTGTAGTGGTTGCTTGTTTATAATAAATTTAGACGGTGGCTACCTTATTTAATAACAAAAATAAACAATAGAAAAAGTAATAGCTTTGTCTTTGTTCTTTAAATGGAAGAGAGAAGGATGCAAATATACATTTTTGTAGGAACCAATGTAGTTTGACTTATAATATTTAAAAATTGTAATACAATTTTATTAACATTTTACTTATATTAAATGCCTAAGATTTGAATGGATGGATGTTTAAATATATCTGTAAAATAAATCAACAGATCTTAATGTATATGTTAATTTGGTACAGATTATCACTTTCTGGATGTTTTTTTAATGGATGAAGTCACAGGCAAAAGCTACTCTGATTAGAAACATTACTCACATTAGCATGTATGCTGTTCTTCTTCCCTTCTCCATCACTATCATCTTCTGCACTACTCTCTTTCCCCTGCTCATTGTCCGATCCCTCCCCTTCCTCTTTATCCTCATCCCGCACCTGAAAAATATATTCAAACTATTAAATACACTAATAATATAAATGCGAAAGTATAAATGAATGTATGTAAGAGTTTGTAGCCTAAACTGCTGAACAGATCTCGATGAAATTTAGTATAGATGTAGAAAAGATTCTGATAGAACACATCGGCTACTCACTTTTTTTTTAATTCCACGCGGTTGGAATCGCGGGTAACAGCTAGTAAATTATAAACATAACTTTTAAAACGGACCATTTTTTAAAATTCCTTCACCATTTGAAATCTACATTATCCACGAGTACCATAGGCTACTTTGTTTAATAATTTCCCACAGGCGAATTCGCGGGCAACAGCTAGTCTCTGTTAAACCTTTGAAAGAGTAATAAAAGAATTACCTCTCCGTATGCATCCTCATCATCTTCTTCCGAAGATTCTTCAAACTGCACGTTAATACCATATGTCTCATCTATTTCTGTGTTACCCTCGGACGATGTTACATTAAAATCAGTAATCTTCTTGCCAAGGTTCACTAGTAATGCGAACCTTTCATCTGGTAGCGCACCAATTAGAACTTCTATCTCTTTCTTTCTTTCCGGATCTTTTAGTTTATCATTCTTTAGTACCATTAGGACCTGGAATATTTCAGAAGCAAACATAAGGGTCTATTATCTTTTGTGTTTATGCCAGTATAAGAGGACAGTTGCAGCCCGACAAGGATTGTTTTAGATGACTATTATACCAGTTTTATGCCAGCGCTGATATTGCCCTACTGTCGAACTGTATTAGTATAATGTGAATCAAGTAAAAAGTCATTAAAACAGACATGTACAATCAGCTTCATATGTATTCAAGCATTATAAAACATTATAATATACAGAACTAGAATATTTATGGTCAGAGACCTATAGAAGAAGCATAAATATTTTTTAAACCTAGGATTTAGAGAACCCAAGGTGAGACTCAGTGATGACTGAACCCGAGTCATAGTTGGGAAGTGACACTGCATGTTAGGTATCATCCACTAATCATGTAAGGCTCAAAAGGCAGGAAGCCTTATAAAACATTGCATTAATTCATCTCTGAATGTACATCACTTAATAAATACTTAAATTTTATACTAAAAACTTTTTTTTATCTATAGGATGGGTAACCTTACATGTCTCCAGTGAAGGATGAGGTCATGATGTTAAAAAATGTCATGATTAACCTATCTCATACCCACCTCATCACAAGCTCCACACAGCAGTCCTCTAGGCTGATCTCCAAGTGTGCTCTGCATAAAGGATAGCAGTAATTCATACGCATGCCGCGTGTGTTGTGTCCTCGGACGGTATAACACGCCCGGTGTATCATCAGCCCATGCTGCACGGGCTGTCTTCGATTTAGACAATTCGTATGTAGCTTCGTCACGTTTCTGACGTCTGTAATAATGTTGAACATGTATCAATGTTGATAGATTATTTTTCTTAATAGAAGATGCTAACAAACCATAGACATTTATAATTTAGAGTGGGTGCACACCATTGACTAAACTATTTAAGAACTGTTGTATAATTGTAGATTGTCAATTGTTTTGCAGCCAATCCAACTGTTTAGTTGCATAACTAAAATTCGAGTACTATGCACACCTACATATAAGCTCAAAGGAATCAAAGTGAGACTAAAGTTATGGAACAGTTTAGTCAAAAGTGTGCACTCCTATAGAGCAAATGCATTACAGTATAGTGATGGGACTCAAGTGATTTTTTTACACTCAAGTCACTGTGTACTCGTAACTTTCTCACTTGAATGCCACTTGTGTGAAGATAAGACTCGAGTGATGTCTACAGACGCGAGTCACTCGGAATATAAAAATAGAGTAACTAAAATTTAAAACCAATAAAACAATGTTAATTTAACATAAAGAATTTATTTTCGCATTAACGTAAATACTACTCAAAAAATCTGTACAAAATGTGTAAAAACGGTATTTTCCTTTAAACTAAACCTGTCAACATAATCAAGAAACCTCTCATATCAACTATTAGTTGAAATTTTATAATGTACTACTAATAAGTTCTAATCCATTTTAATTAATTCTAACAAGTAATTTTCATGAGATCCAAATATGAAAAGTTTTTTGTTCTTACACAATTTTGATAATAAACATGCTTTAAAATTAACTTAAAAGAATCTTAAATAAACTCAACAAAAGGACAGAAATAGTGTGTTTTTATTTAAAAAGATAACAAATTTAACTGAAAATGCTGTAAGAATTTCTTACTCCGCTTAGTATAAACCAACAAAGTGGTTAGGAGTCACTCGCAACTCGAGTAGTCAAAAATTTCACTTGAGTCAGAGTAAGATAAAAATGACTCAAGTTACTCAAGTAAAATGCAACTCGAGTCCCATCACTAATACAGTAGTCAGATATCTTGGTGACATGGAACATCAATGAGTCCGTAACACAATTTAAGGATTACAGCATAAAGAGATATGGATTATAGCACCTTTATTGATAGTACTGTACACAAATATCACTTACTTAGCCTTTCTCTCCTCAGCCTTATCTGGCTTGGTGCGTTGTGCTCGATCACCCATCTTGGTCCCACCAAGCTTACCCGACAAGGAAAGCACCTCGCCCGTCGCCTCATCTCTACCACGGCGTTCTATCAGACGTACATCAGCTTGGAGTACAAGATTTGAATTCTAGAAAATAACGTAGCATAGTTTAGTTTTCCAGAGTTTTTTTTTATAGAAACCAGTACGTTTTAAAGGACTTTAGTAAGTTTATCAGAAAATTGAATCAAGGAGTTGAATAAAAATGGGTAGCCAGTGTTAAACAATCCTGTGTAATATACTCGAAATTGCACAACACAATCAACGAAACACTTACCGCCTTATATTCATATTGCAACTGTCTGGCAGCTGCGTCCGCCATGGCAAAGTTATTTTACACAATATACCCTTATTTTCATCCACATACATATAAAACTCACTACAACAAAATGTTACAAACTGAATTGAGGTTATGTGTAGCGGTTATAGAGAAGCCATCTTTTTATTTTGGTATGTTTTGGCCAATATTTGTCAACTTAAATACAGAGTATATGATAAAATTTTAAGTGACCATATGCGCGCGAAACTGCGCAAAACAACCAGAAATGGACTTATTTTTTTTTTAATTCGCTTATCTTCTTATAAATAACAGTTTTGTTAAAATTCAGGTTTAACGAAGACTGTTTCCAAAAATGGTTTTGAGTTACATTTTTTTTTAGTGTATATCTGGTAACATCTATGGTTCGAAGATTATTTTCTTTTTGTAATGTTGGTATCAGGGACATATAAAAAAAAAAGATAAAAAAAACGTAAACCTAAGAACACAAAAATTCAAGAACCAAAAATATTCAGTGTTTGAATTTGATGCATTGTATACAACTTTATTTATTTATTTTAGAAAAGATAACGTGAATCTTATTCCAAAGACAGACAGAACACTTTTAGGACGCCTTACAATTTATAATTGAAAGGATTTTAAGAAAGAGCTATAAATATGCGTATAATATGAAAGATCCAAACACCGAAGCGTTTTACATAATTTTTTATGCATACGATTAGGTTCTCAAGGTTTCAAAGTCACGTGGCTTAGTTTACATCAGAGTTCATTTACATTTGGATCAGCTGTTAGATAACGGTTCTGTAATTTGTTAGAAACAAAAACAGCGGGTTTGCGTTGAGTTTGCGCGTGTGCGTCTGATGATTCATTCATCAGTTGTAATGCAGTTGCAGTTGAGGTGGGATGAATCGCATGTAACAAGGAGAACGTTAGTTATGAGTGTGGAGGTACACTGGTAGAGGTAGACATAGAAAGAGATGGATGGATTGCATGAAAGGTGACATGATCATGAAGGGAGCTTTCACATCTTTCATCCTCGATCGCGAGGAATCTAGTACGCTGTACATCATCATCATCTTTCTCCTTGTCCTACTCCCGTAGGGTGGGCGCTACTTGTTTTAATCAGTCATCACTCCCTTTTTGATCATGTCACCTTTCACGCAATCCATATATTTCTTTCTAGGTCTACCTCTACCGGTGTACCACACTCATAACTAACGTTCTTCTTGTAACATGTGATTCATCCCTCATGCCATCAACATGCCCATGCCCACCTTACTAACCTTTTACTCCTTACCACATGTAGTATCTTTTCATCCGTTCCTTTTAGTGCCCATATGTGCCTTGTAAATTTTTTCCTTTACTTTAAGTGGAGGGTCGCTTATAGTAGGCTATACAATGGTACACAATACTTTTAAACCAACCCGGCATGCTTATTAGACTGAAGTCTTTGACAGTCTTCGAGATAATAAATGTGAGCTCTGTTCATCACATTCCATGTAGGTCTCATGTTATTGTACATACGTAGTACTTTGTAATCAGCCTTCAAAAAGTGGTTGAGGATAGAGGTCGATACCCCCAGACAGAGCAATTTGCAAATAAAAAAATAATGAACTTAATAAGTTCGATAAACATAAAGTATTAAAAAAACACTGTTTGCATAGTTTTTGAAATGGTTAATTGAATTTCTAAAATATTGTTTTGTCTAATTTTTTCAATGTAAATAAATCGTTTTTTTTTATAAACTTCTTCCTTAATTTCTGGTTTATTTTCAATTTCATGTATTGATTTTTAAAAGGAAACGATGAGAAACTGTGTAATGTTTGCATCTCTTTCATATGTACCTATGTGTGAGTGAGTGACGCAGAATGTCGAGTTGAAATATTACCACCAACATCACTAAAATACAGTTCGCCCCGAACTCCGCGCCGGCATCTTGTCGATTACGATTGTGACATTTCGAATAACAAGTGTCAAAGTGTTGTGTTTATAGAACTTAAAATGGCGACCCCATCAAACGGCAGCGGTAATTTAGTGGAGGACTTCGAGGAGGCTTTTCAGGTGATGATAATCTTATTAAAGTTGATATGAATTGTATAAGTTTTCGTCCTAGATAACCTTAGGGAATGATACAATTTATTTTGTCAGCTGTCACAATAACGTCCGCAATACCAACATAAGGATAAAAAAATCATAGAGTTATTACATCAGTGTTACCGTAGTTAGTAGAAGCTTCATAAGTTGAACCCGAATATTGAACACGAAAAAGAGTCGGGCTGAGTGAGTACGTGACCCAATTCCACTTATGCGGCTTCTACGGTGCCTAGAGATTTTGATTGCAAGCGCATCTCATTCATGTCGGCCATTTTACTGATAATGTTTTCAACTAATTATTTGACTGTATTCGCGTGTGTATTTATGTAATTGTCAGAAGAAAACTTTAACGCAATCTTATTTTATTAATCCAAAGACAATCTAACGCAATGTTGTGGGAAATAATCGTGTTTCATGCGTGATTAAATATTGTTGATTTTATGCAAGTTTGTTATTAAAAAACGATGTCTGTGACCGGCGACGATGCATCGGGTGGATCCGGTAGTGGGATATCTATCCAAGTGTTTCGCCCAACGTGGGACGAATTTAAAGATTTTAATAAATATGTTCAGTATATGGAATCGAAGGGAGCTCATAAAGCTGGTCTCGCGAAAGTGATACCACCGCCGGAATGGGTTCCAAGGAAGAAGGGATACAATTTGGACGAGCTGAACATCACAATACCGTCACCTATATGTCAAGTGGTCACCGGAAAGCAAGGTTTGTTTCAACAAATTAATATACAGAAGAAGTCAATGACGGTGAGGCAGTTTGCAGTTATGGCGAACTCCGCGAAGTATTGCACGCCTCGGCACACGAATTACGACGATCTGGAGAGGAAGTATTGGAAGAATGTCACATATGTTGCACCTATATATGGCGCTGACGTAAACGGGAGTATCACAGACCCTGATGTAAATGAATGGAATATAAATCACCTCGGAACAATCTTAGATTTTGTAAACTCCGATTACGGTATTGAAATAGATGGTGTTAACACTGCTTATCTGTATTTCGGAATGTGGAAGACGACATTTGCCTGGCACACTGAAGATATGGATTTATACTCGATAAATTATTTACATTTTGGCGAACCTAAAACTTGGTATGCCATCCCACCGGAACATGGTAAACGGTTTGAAAGAATTGCATCCGGTTTCTTCCCAACGTCAGCGAAAACTTGCCAAGCCTTCCTCCGTCACAAAATGACATTAATATCTCCACATATATTAAAACAATACTCCGTTCCTGTGAATAAAGTTACACAAAAAGCTGGGGAAATCATGATAACATTTCCGTATGGCTATCACGCTGGTTTCAATCATGGATTTAACTGTGCGGAGTCTACAAACTTTGCTGCACCGCGTTGGGTTGAATATGGCAAGCGGGCATTGCAGTGTACATGCAGTAATGATATGGTGAAAATCTCTATGGATACATTTGTAAAACGTTTCCAACCAGACCGCTACGAGTTATGGCTTAAAGGTGAAGATGTCGGTTGTCATCCAGAACAGCCAGAGAAGATGGTGCCGGCTCCTCATCCTTCCGGTCAGGACATTCTTTGTAATAAAAACAATACTGAACTACCTGAATCCTTCATTGAGGCGGAGATTGAGGGTCTGAAAAAGAAGAAGAGACATCCACTTCATTTGAAAAGAGCCATGGCTAGTAAGAGTATATCCGAAGGTGCGATTGCTGTATCTATCCTTGGTCATGATGTTATGGATGACGATGAAATGACAATGGCAGAAGGGGACCTTGATATGATGACATCAATGAAAAGACAAATGATGCCTTTATCACCTAATGACACCCAACTGGATGCTCTAGAAGATATTTGGCTGAAAGGTGATGAGATGGAACCCTCAGAAGCTCAGCAACCGGATGTTGGCTATATGGACTCTGATAAAGACTCAGATTATGAAGACCCGAGCGCTAAGAAGATAACAAAACCAAGAAGGAAAAGGAAGGATGGCATAAAGAAAGAACTCAAAGATAAAGTGAAAGAAGATGACGAAACTATACCAATGCCCAAGAAAACGCCACCAGTTAAAACACAAAAGAGAAAAGCTAAGACTAAAAAGCTATCGGAAGAGCAACTTGAGGATATGGCAGCTGTAGTATCAAACTGGGATTCGCCACCTCATGAAGCTGATGAGCCGATTACAACAAAACCTGAACCTGTAGCGGCTTCCAATCCAATATTAAAAAGTTTACTTAATAAAGATAGTCCAAGCCCAATGAAAGATAAAAAGGAACCCAAAAAACGCAAATCCTTAAAGGACACAGAACAGGTGGAAAAACAGAAGCACGAAAAGGCAAAGAAAGAAAAGAAGAAAGAGGATGTTGTCAAGAAAGAGACATCAACAGATAAGCCGGAAAAGAAACCCAGAAAACCGAGGACTCCTAAAAAGAAAGTCATCGTAGAATATAACGATGTTCCAGAAACATTTGTACCAAATCATACAGTCACACGAGTTTTGGATCTAGATACAAAGGAATCTAAAGAAACTATAACAGAAAGAAAGACAGACGTAGTCTCTCCCGTTACATCTAGTTCGAATAGCCCAGTCTTACTAAAGTCACCCTTGCCCACAAGAGTTTATTCCAATCTACGTGTCAGCCCCAACACACGGCCAACAAATATAGCAATAAATAAAAATCCAGCCGCATTCCAAGGGGAATTTCACAAATTCATGGTCACAGCGAAACTCAAACCTGAACCATTGCCTTTGCCAACAATGCGTATACCGAAGAAAAAACCACCGAAAACCAAATACACGGAACAGAGTTCACGGACTGTTGCCACTCCAGTACTTACTGAACCACCTGTCCCTAAATGTCAATACAATGATGATATATTTGTCAACAGACCTTTAGATTTTAGAATGAATTCCTTCCAACAAGGACCTCAGAATGTACCTTCTGATCCTGTAGTTGAACCACAATGGAATGGAGATTACCAACAACCACTATTACAAAATACACAGCCAACATACGGTGAAGAATCAAACTATTACAGGAGTCCGTACCAAACACCGTGGTATGGTTATAGAAAATAAATTGTCTTCAGTATTCTTTAGCTTATATAGCACAGTTTTACATTCAGTTCATAATTCTCAAGATATTAAGAATCACAAATTTTGTATTGCAACTATAGAAGTGTATTTACGTAACTGATTTTACTAGTTTTATCGTATTTGATATTTTTTCCCTAAATAATTCAATGTTTTAGTTTAAAGTATTTTTGACTTCCCAAAAGGAGGTACTCAATTCGTCTGTATGTATGTCAATATTGAGTAAATGGGATAAAACTATTAAAATTAATTAAAACTCGATTATGGGGAATTTTTATTTCTTATATACTTAATAGTGTGATTATGCTAGTTAAGCTTGAGGTTATGAAAAAACTTTGAAAGTATAAGTCTTTTCAAATGTCTTGGCGGCTCAAGATCTGTGCCTTCTCTTTATGCAGCTTCACCTGTGTTCCACAGTCAGATGTTTCAAGCCTTCAAGATATTTGACTATTATTATACCTTCTGTGTTACAAGCAATATTTTAGTTGATTTCTATCAAATGTATTTAAAATAAGTATTATCTGTAAATATCCCCAATATATTGAGCCGCAGATTTATAAGAAGTTCAGTCAAAAGTTTAATTGTCCAATTAAATTTGCCAGATATGTATATATTTATTTTATCCATTATTTTAATTTACTGTTTAAAATTGTGACTGTTTGATTATAAGGTTTTATTTCATAAATAAATATAATTAGTAAAATTACAATATATTTATTCTTTATTTTTTAAATAACTATATATAACAAAGTCCCTCATATTTAATACTTGTATTTTACTGGTTAGTCCAGTATTATTAAAAAAGAATAATATTGCACAGTTTTAACTGTAAACTCTAATACAATCCAATACCTAGAATTTTTGAAAAGAAAATATGAATTACTAACTTTTGCCCGTGACTCCGTCTGCGTGGAAATAAAAAAAAAAGCAAAACTAAGTAGCATATGTGTTCCAGAATGTCCTCTACGTCTATGCCAAATTTCGTCGAAATCCGTTCAACCGTTTACATTACAAACTCACAAACATCCATCCATCTAAACTTTGACTTTTATAATATTAGTTTGGTATAAATTAAAATAAAGCTTTTATTGCTATTCTTACAGTCAAATAATGATTTAAATTTACAATTTAACTACTATTTAAATTTAGAGAAAATCTATAAAATTCGAGTGATATATGAGTAAATAAAAACAATTAAGTTGTCTATGTGTTCTTCCAGACTATCTTCTACAACTATGCGTAATTTTATTAAAATCCGGTCAGCCGTTTAGGCTACAAACTCTAACAAACATCCATCTAAACTTTCGCATTTATATCAGTATAGACTAGCTGTTGACGGGACTTCGTCATGTAATAATAAGATAAAAAGTAGCCTATAATTTGCCCGTCTATGTCAGCTACCCTTCAGTAGAAATGCGGTCGAAATCCGAACCGTTTCCGAGATTACCCGAAACAAACGCGGCTAAAACAGACAGTCACAAAATAATTTTAAATGCGATTTTGGTTATCAGCAATGCAAATCTTACTTCTTACTAATATTATAAATGCGAAAGTTTAGATGGATGGATGGATGGATGTTTGTTAGCGTTTGTAGCCTAAACGGCTGAAAAGATCTCCATGAAATTTGGCACAGGTTTAGAGCATACTCTGGAAGAACACTTAGGCTACTTTTTATCCCTGGAATAGTTACGGTTCCCGTGGGATTCATTAATTTAGTTTTTTAAAGTTTACTCGATCATTCTGCAACGGTTCAACATATCTTATTGAAATTTGGCACAGATATAAAACAAAGTCTGGTGTATACGTGGGATAAGGTTCATCCCCGAGAAATGTCCGGTTCCCGAGGGATACGTAGCTTTTTGTAATTTTTGTAGTTTGTATGTTTTCTAATACCACGCATACAACAGTCGCGGGCAACAGCTCGTACATCATATTTCCGAAAGTTGAAATGTTTCTTTCGATATTACAAACAGACACTCCATTTAATTAAATGTATCTATAGATCAGTGTTAACCGCCGGAAGACATGTATTGCTGTCTGTTTACTCAAAGAGATTGAAAGCGATAACGGTATGTATAAAAATGTTATGACACTCGATATCACTTGAAATTCCCCATTTAATCTATACTATTATAATATTGTAAATAGAAAAGATTTGTATTTTTGTATGTATTGAAACAACTCGAAAAATACTAGGTCGAATTTAAAAATTCTTTCAACGTCAAAAAGGTAATTTATCTGTTAGTAAAATCGACTGTGCTTTTTATTATTTTTTTAATTCACGCGGACGAAGTCGAGCAACAGCTAGTAGGTATTAAAATGGCATGTTTATTTTAATTTGAATAAAAAACAAATGTACTTATTGTTTATCAATTGTTACTGAATGCTGAGTATAATATTTACTATAAATAAGCCAATTTTGCGATAACTATGTGGTTATAAAACTTTGTGGTTAGTTTATGGCGAAAATCAGTTAAAAATGTACTTGTAAATGTCAAAAAGTAGTAAATAAATCTTTATTTCTTATACTTATAGAAAATATTGGAGAATGTATATATACTAATATTATAAAGAAGAAAACTTTGTTTGTTTGTAATGTATTCATTCAAAAACTACTGGGCCAACTATAAAAATTCTTTCACCGTTAGAAAGGTAATTTATCTGTGAGTAACGTAGGCTATTATTACTTATGTCGAGGAGCTATCTATACTTCTATACTAATATTATAAAGAGGGAAACTTTGTATTTTGATTGTAATGAATATGCTTAAAAACTACTGGGCCGATTTAAAAAAAATCACAGTTAGAAAGAAAACTTATCTGTGAGTAACATTGGCTATATTTTACCATTTTTTTATTCCACGCGGACGGAGTCACGGGCGAAAGCTAGTTATATAAAATGAGTGGATTTTATTTCGGTCTGTTTAAAACTAGATAACTTCTTGTCTGTCTTGTCTTTGTGTATTTATATTTTTACTGATTGAAATGAGCAACGTAAAAAGGTATTGTAGTTTTAAAATGAAAAATTTTAACAGTATTATAAGTAAATGTTTTCTTTATTCACATAACCTATAAATAATTTCGTAACAAATGCTTTCTATACCGGAGAATCGTATCTCTTGAATTAAAAATTCATAGTATATTTGAACAAATGAAGCTGCAATTGCAATGGTGTCGACAAAAAGTGCCATGGGTTTCGTTAAAAGAGGGAGGCATAGTTGCGCCCCTTGACGCCTATAAACTCTTGACTATTATCCAATCTGACGTTAAGTCATGTGGTTGAAAGTTGGTACCCGCTTTACTAAGTACTAGCTGTTCCCATGCGATTATATCCGCATAAGATTATAAAAAAATATTTTACTGTTCAAATTTGTCAAAATGTCAATTGCATATGTCAAAATGACATGACATGATGTCAAACCATGGGAACTTTGCTTCCTTGATGTTGTCAACAACTTATGGTCTCTTTCCCACATTACGGTTTTTGTCCTAAATATTTACCCCTATGTTTACCGTCGTGAATTTTCACTACTATACTTATAGCCCTATACTTTTTTATATAGCCTAAAGCGTGACGTAAGTATAGAGCTATTTATTAAAAAAAGAGTTATTCGAAAATATGCTGTAATTGTTGACATCTTAGGCAACAAAGAAGTGTGTGTTTACGCTTTATTATAATTACTAAGTATTTATTGACGCTTCTCATGCCTTTCTGTCGTTCTTGGACGGAAATACTGACGCCGGCAACTTTTCAATCCTTTGCCTTCATGATATTCCTGCTGTTTTACTAAAGTGTTGGCATTTCTGTGCCAACAAGTACCTCCTTATACTCTTCTATACATCTCTATCAACTGTCATATATCATATCTCATATTACGCAAACAGCTTTTCACACAGTCGACTCAGTTTCTTCAGTCCTTCGTAGCCATGATCATCTCTGTTCATATGTCCATACCACGCTAACCAATTTTATATTTATTTTCAAACGACTTTTCAGGCATGTCTGAATGTGCTGACGAAGCAGGAGGTGTCGCCGTGCGTGGAGAAGGAGGAGGTGAAAGTAGAAGTGGAAAGGTTTATAGACCACGCCCGTCAGATGGAAGCATTCTTCTTGCAAAAGAGGTAATACTTTAGCTACGTTAGCAAATTAGATCTACGAGTATAGGTTATTTTGTAGAAAAGTTTTGTCTACTATTTCTCTTATACTTGACGTAGGTTTTGTAGGTATTTAGTAGTTTTCCTCGATGGCTCAGAGGTTTAAGAATTTGACTTGTAATCCACAGATCCTGGGTTCGAATCCCGCCTATCAATGTGATATTCGATTTTCATACGTATATTATTTACCTGAAGTTCTAACGGTGAAGGAAACATCATGATGAACATCGGCGATGAAATTCAAAGATATGTGTGTGAAGTCAACCCGCAGTGCAGCTGGATTATTCTCACCCGTCACCCCGCTTTGTCCCCACGAGAGAATAAAAGTTTTATACTTGCCACCTTTAATCCCACTATCATCATTAATGTGAAAGATGGAACAGTTAGGAAATAAAATAAGTTCCAACCGTCACCTCTTCGCAAACGGTGGGACAGATGAAACTTATGCTTATCTCCACGTGGGGACGGTGGGGTGACGGTTGGGAATAATCCGTGCAGCATGGTTGCCTAAGGGCACGCTCTGAGCTCCTCAGTGAGGACATATAGAGAGGTGGTGATTGGTGATTATGTCCAGGTTTCTGCTGTCAGCGATGAAACCTGAACTCCTAGTGAAGGAAGACAATAACGAGTTGAAGTGTGAATTGCAGCGAAAGGATGAGCTCTTACGACGACATTATGATAAAGTGACTCAATGGCATGGATTACTTGCTGATTTACAGGTAATTGCATTTGTCACTAGATGGCGTTATATCTTTTTTATTTTTATGTCTGGTATACAAATGGCCGGTATAAAAGTAGCCAAACCAAGCATAATCTATGCTTTTTTATGGGTTATTTTATTGCTGTCACTATATGGCGTTGTATCGTTTTAATTTTTATGTCCGGTTTACAAGTAGCCAGCACAGCTAGACATTAGTGTTCACATTGCGCCAGTTCATTGATGGAATGCAACTGTTAAGGTGTACTCGTCAAGTGTGTACTAGGAATAATGGGATAAAATAAATTTTAAAAAGTCTATTTTACGGAGGGATTTGTCTTAATGTAGACATAAATGATATGTTTAATGACGTAATGTCAACTTACTGGTCAGGCGCAACTGACCGTTCTATTCCCAAATACAACTTTACTGTTTTCTAACATTTTAAGTCAGATATACTTTCTCGAAGCGTTCCATACAACTTCATACAATGTATATTAAAATCTCATTCTAATACACTCGAAATACAAGGTACAGGATATAACAAAGACTATGCTATAGGGTCATACTGTGTACAACAAGTGTCAACAACAGAGCGCACCGGCCGCGCTGCAGCAAGCCGCCTCGCCAATGCCGCAGCCTTGCGCCGTGCAACAAAGTGTACAGGTATACGCCGTTTCAAATTTATTACCCGCTCGAGGTAAGCTGCAGTCGCATATTTTACGCACATTTATAAGATAAAGGAATAACAGTGAGGTAATGCCTTACCTTAAAAACACAGAAAAATATAAATTATAATTAAATTGTTTGTTCATAGTTTGAGCTTACCCTGACCTTACCCTTTGTCCTGAATGAAGGGCACATCAATTATGACATTTAGGGGTCTCGCCACTGGCTGATAGAGGCTCAGATAGCTTAAAAGTGACGTCACTGTCAGAATACCAGAATCCGATATTTCCATCACATATTTTATACGTTCGATTGTGACCTGAGTATTTACAAGAATTGTGGGACAGACCCTAATTATTTTTCCGCCCTACTTGCAAAAAATTGCTGCCTTACCACAAATTAGACACCCTAGCACACATAACATTGTACTCTACGCAGACTTTTGATTTGTCAAATTGTGTGGCTTTGCCCTCTCCTATTCACTCGAAGCTACAAGTTGTGGTACTTTCTGTATGTGATTTCCGACAATTTGGAGCTGAATGTAGCATTTAGCTGTCAGTGTGTCATCGAAACAGGCGCAGTTATTTCAGAACGAAGAAAAGCAAAAAAGACCCAAAATTTCGTCACGCGATTTTGAGCTAAACTATTTAACTACGTCGTAGACTTTGACTCCAAAAATCAAACAAAAAATGGGACCCACCTGCAAGCATTACCTTTCGAATAAAAAAAGAATTATCAAAATCGGTCCACTAGCGACGGAGTTATGCCGTACTACGCATAAAAAAACAGACGAATTGAGTACCTTCTTTTAGGAAGTCGGTCAAAAAGGCTGTAATGTAAGCGAGCTATCCATCGGTTTTATAGATTAGTGGGTTTTCAGTAAACAGCAGTGTTGTGCAGGCGCAGCAGTTGGCGGCGCAGCAGGCGGCGCTGCAGCAGCAAGCTCTGCAGCAGCAGCAGGTACCGCGCCCCCCGCACCCGCCCGCCTACCCCGCCGTGCCCCAGCGCCGGTAGCCCTCCGCACCCCGCACACTGTGCCTTAATGTCCGATATTTATATTGTTGAATACGAGCTGTCGCCCGCAAACTTCCTTAGCGCGTATAAAATGGCCATCAATCCGCGTGCATTTACCTTCCAGCTATGTTTCAGTCAAATTCCCGTCCAAATTTCGTCAAACCCATTCCAGAGATAGCGGTCCGGTTTCCATTTTGACAGCGCGAAATTAAAAAAAAAAAGTAGCCTATAACATGCCCGTCTATGTCAGCTACCCTCCAGTGAAAGTCCAGTCGAAATTGGCCCAGCCGTTTCCGAGATTACCCGGATCAAAGGCTGCGGACAGACAGACAAAAATTTTTAAAGGCGTTATCAGCAACGCAAATGCATCATCTTCCCGAAATCTGCAATTTTTTCATTGATATTACAGACACTCCAATTGTATTATATGTATAGGTATAGATTTAGATTAGAGTATTCAAATATCTTGTAGGATCAAGGTTATGTACGCGCTGCACCC
>NW_013525511.1:242982-369706 GCF_000836215.1 Papilio polytes
CCCCGCCACTTTTCCTCTACACTTAAAATAATATTCTGCACAGATGTTCCGAGCAGACAAGATATTTGAAATGAACCATAGATTTTAACGGTCGAAATGTTCGATTTTAACAAATTTGTCTTATACCTTTTTGCCCAATTATTTTTTTAAAAAACAAGTTCTTTAAATTAAATATAATTTTTATAAATTCATTAAATTCTTTACACTTTTCGCATGTTCGACCGTCACCTTATGCTTTTGACTTTTTGTTAAAAAAAACATGCTACTGGTATACGATGTTATTTTTTTAATAGTTATAATATTAGTAAATAAAGCACTTCCTATTTGTTTGTTTATTTCCGAACGATTAATCACGTTTGTCTTTGATTTATGTAGTTTTTTAATCTATGTAATGCTGCTTTTTCCCGCGCTAAACAGCTTATTGAATTTTAGTTTTTAGTAGTGTTTCACATAATTTGGTTTTGTAACGAAGTAAAATAAAATAAATTATTCTAGTGGTATGAATACGTACCTTATTGAAATGTGATACAGAAATAGGCATAGATTTAAAAAATGTGTATACCAAGAAAGTGTATTTTAAAATAAAATTATTTTTATTACATTTATTCATAAGTACCAATTATATTTAATTAACACTTTTTTTATCGCATTAAAATATCTAAAAAGTAAGGTTAGGTTAGAAAACATTTCAGTATCTAAATACGTGATTTTTTTGTCTAAAAATCGCTTTGTATTAAAATTTTGTAGTTATTTTCGTAGTTAAGCACTTTTAATTTGTAATATGTTATAAGAGCACTGTTAATTTAATTTTGAGTAAAATAAATCTTTTTTAAGTTTGTTCTAGCGTTTCATTTTTATTTTTTTGCACCAATTTATTAGATTGAACGCATGAAATACGAACGAGGTAAGTTTTTATTTTATTACAATTAACCACTGTCTTAAAGTAAATCTTGATTTGCTAGAGTTTGTAGATTAAATTGCTGAATGGATCTCTATGGAAATTGGCATAGATGTAGAGGATAGTTTGGAAGAACACATCGACTTTTAGTTCTCCTAATTACACTTGAAGAGTTACAGACGTAAAGCTAATTTTAAATAAAACACAACTATATTTTAGTTATCCATAAAACCATTTAGCGCAAACAGCGCCATTGAGGAATTTCAACGGCCCTTTTTAGACCATACCTGAAGGGATCAGCGTTAGACTGAAAATCACATGTGTGCCGCCATTTTTTGTCTATCGCCCTGGGCCGCGCTCTACAAACGTCATTACTGATGATTGTTTTAATAAGGGTGGATAAGTTTAAGGCATGTTTCTGGTCATCCGTCAAGAAATTATCGTATTAACTGGTTGGTAATGCCGGTAAGGGGTTGATACAGATGCAGAGCAGCCTCGCGCAGGGCATGTTCCTGGCGGGTGGTCGGGGGGCGTACGCGGGCGCGGCGCTGCAGGGACCTCTTGCGTATCTGGAGAAGACCGCTACCAATATAGGTATTTTAGGATCTATCATCGACCTTACTTCCGGTGTATTAAACATGGGTATTGTAGAAAAAGTAATAGATACGGTTGTTGTATTGACTTTTATTATAATGCGTGGTTCACACTTGGCCAGTACAGTTGGTCGTAGCGCTCTGATTGCACCGTCAGTGCAGAGAGTGAACGCTAACAGACGCCAATGAGCGTCGCTTGACGTTGCAACTGTCCAACTGTACTGGCCAAGTGTGAACCGGACATAAAAGTCATTGGAGAAAAGTTTGCATTTCCGACAAGTATAGTTACAACATCTCTTGCTTAACTACCGCACAAGTGTTTAGTCGTGTTTTGATTCCAATCAGTTTATATGGAGGTGTACACTACTCGATGTTTAGTTGTGCAACTAAACAGTTGCTTCGAAACAATCGACAATCACACAACAGTTGTGAGATAGTTTAGAAGGGGTAAAGTTTAAATTATTAGAGAATTCACGTCATATATGATGATCGCTTTTCTTGTTTGCTTTTGTTCTATTCAATGAATGATGCATTTGGTTTTGTACGTTTACAGACATGGTGGGTTTGGGCGACGGGCGAAGGTGACGCGGCCGCGGGCGGGGCAGGGGCCGCGGTCGGGGCAGAGGCCGAGGTATGAATAGATTTCGATTAATTTTATATAAAATTGCTCTTGGTCTTGGCCTTGGTCTAAAAAATACCCTTTAAGTTAAATAAAACACTAGAAATAAAGTCACATTTTATTAAGATACAATGTGGTTACAATATGAACGTTTTAAAATATAGTTTTTTGTTCAAAGGTCGTGGCGCGTCCCCTGAGTACGGGGGCAGCATGACGCCCCCATAGCGGCAACCTCTCCCGGCGACAGCGCGCGCGTCATACGACCCCTCAGACCAGCTGGACTACTCGCAGTATTTTCTAGAATTAGACCAGAGTCTGCAGTACCAAAGGGCACATAGTACTGACCCATGCGAGTGCGATCTAGGAATAGCCAGTACTAGTACAAGTACTGGAACGCACGGCTGCTCGTCACAGTGGAGATAAAATTGCAACCAGAGACAATTGTGTAGTTTTTAAATTTTAATCTTTATCCAGTTTGTGGTTCGGTGTTTATGTGTAGTGTTGACAGATTTGTAGTGTTTTGACAGCTGTCAAATAACATTAAAATCATTATTGTAAGGAAATTTCTACCTTTTATGTAAAGTTATGAGGCTATTTTAAAATGATGGAAATTTTATATTCGTACTATTTTACTATTCGATATTATAATTTTAAAAAGCATGTAAAAATTACCACACGTATAGATTGTAAATTCAGGTCACAACCCGACACCGCGAAGCTTCGCCTCAACATTTCTGATTGAGCGGAATAAAGATATGAAGTTACACTGACTTCTATAAAAAGATAGGCTATAAACTGTGGCCTATCTATTTTTCTTTATCCTACACAATCAGCGACGTAGAGTTGCGATCGCGAGTTGGGGCGAGAATGGCGTACGTTCACACTTGGCCAGTACAGTTGGAAAATAGCGCTCAGTAACTCACTGGCATAGTGTGAATACTAACTTAGCTTAGCTTTTTTGGACAGTTCAGCTGTTCCACCGCGACTGGCGTAGTGTCAGTTAAATAATTATTAATGAATAGGAAAGAACTAAACTTATAATTTAGGAATTTAACTTTCATATTTGACGTAAGCATACGCACCATTAAATAATTACGTAGTTGCAAATTAAAAATGGCTTTATTTGCTATTGAATATATTCCGATTTCTAGTCATAAATAGTAATTTTTCTAATAAAAAATTTCTAACGTAATACTTATATTGAATGTAGCATTTTATTCTATACATTTTCAGCACGAATTTCACTACTTTTAAATTATAACCTATACTAAAAATTATGCAGTTTTTACATTCGAATTGAAAATACTAGGTTATTAAACAAAACTGTGTAATCCTTATCAATTGTTAGCGTTTGTAGTATTCATTGTAGAAAGTTTAAAATAAATTAAAACATAGCTTTATGGAGTTTTATTACCGACCTTACTTTGAACTAATTTTCTTATTTGCTAAAACCAAGGGATTTTAATACATAACGTGCGGGGAATATTTGCGCTGAAATACATGTTATATATATATTATATGTTATATCGTAAAATATTTAGAAATAAAACTATTTTTAACGTAGACATGTGTATTGGTAAAATATGTACAGAAAAAGTCTAGAAAAAAGTGATGACGTCGACAACGTGTTCTAATTTTAAATAATTTAATTTCTTCTTTTCTAATGGCTTGACTCTAAAAACGTGTAAAAACTCCTTGAACATCGGGTTTTGTTTTAATAAATCGCGGGGATATTTCGTTTACCGGATATATCGCAGTGAATCGAAAACGACTATATTATTTACAAAGAATGTTTTAAATACGTATTTTATTAAAGCTTTTGGGGTTAACAGGTTTTTGTCAAACTGTAATTCGTAGACCTGTGGTGTCATTCGTTTCGCCCAACAACACTGGAACTGCCTAAGTCATGGGCTGGCAATGTCAATAAATATAGACGTCTACTTAAAAAAGTTTCAACCATTAAAAAGAAATTAATTGAAAATTGAATTAAAGGGTTCATGAATAAAACACATAATGCCAAGCGCACAACAATTTAATAATCAATAAAATAAAATAGGCGAATACACAATTATTCTTACATATCTAAATTATCGATTTCCATAAAAATAAACAACACAGATTAACTATCACACACAGATTATTTACGACGTCTATGGTTTTTGAAACGCGTTCAAAAATAAAATGCAATCAGTGCTACCAATATTAAACTTTAAAAATTACATTTAACGGTTGGTAGTTCTGAAATATTACGTTCTTTTATTATAACGTGGATTCTTTTCAATAAAAAACACATACAAACTAAACATATACATACATTATATTGACAAAAAGTATCATTTCATAGGAAATCTGATATTTACTGTATAATTAAGTCGTATTCCTTAACTGGGTCTTTAATATTTGTGACTTTATTATGAAAAAGGAAAAAAAAACTATAATTTATTGTCTTTGTACATTGTAAAAGATTAACACTAATCAGCTCATTACAATAGGCCGATTTATCACTAGTTATTATTAAAAAACAAAGTGTCTATGGTTTTCAAAAATGAGATTCCAATTTCAAACATCGTAATAAAAAATCACTATTTAAGGACTAGTATCGTTTTAAGTACGTATAAATTATATACCTAACTAAATTTACAAGTACTTTCGTTTGAGAATGAAACATATTAAAGCATTGTTTATGGTTTAAGTTAAATTGTAAAAGCACCTATAGTTTGTCTAAATAAGATAGATTAGTTTGATAAATGACGCATATGAAGTATCGAATTATTGTATGAAGTCAAATGCCGTACTTAGACAGGTATCGTAGTGACGAACAAACACGCAGCGAACAATTTGGAACTATCGATATTCGGTTTAAACAAAATTTATCGAACTGAAGTAAAATTATTATTTAATTATTAACTAATTTAGAGGACATTTCTAGTATTGATTATAATGTAGAGAATTTAGCGATAAGAGAAATAATAGCGAAATCCAATTCGATTACGTACGGCTATAGTAGTAATATATTTATTTGAGTAAACCATTACAAATAATGAGAGTTCATTATTTGTAATGGTTCAGCAGGTCATTATTAATTTAAGAAAGCGGTGTTTTTTTAATTCAGTCATAACTATGAATCTATCGATTCCAACTTCTATAAGAATAAAAATCGAAAATCGACAAGATTCATGATTTTACACAACCCATCCCTACTAAATTGTCAAATTCATTGTCAAACTAATCTATCTTATTTAGACGAACTAAAAATATAACGCACAAAGAATATCCATCTATAGATATACAAACTATAGTTAGTGTGTCATACAAAACGTTCAGTTTGCATTTTACAAGTCTACTAAGAAAATTACCCCAAAAAACCCCCGGAGACCTTTTCGCCCCACTTTTGTGCTCCAGATTTGATATAGTTTATATATCTATGGATACAAATTGTAACATAGCAAAGCAAGACACAATTCTTGGTACAAACCAGTATGACAGTTGTAAACTGGCATCGATTGTTTTCAACTACAGTTAGGGTTTACAGCATGCCAGTTGTATTCCCGCGCTGAAATTAAACGCTACTATCCAACTGGCTAAACCAAGCATAAAACACAATTAACTATGTAGATTAAATTATAAGATATTTAAAATATTAAACATAAAAAAATGGCGGGAAATATATAAATAGCGGGAAAAAAAATATTTGAAAATTTAAAACATATTAAAATAAATAATTTGAAGAAATTACGAATTCATCAGTTTCATAAACAATAAAATTATAATTAAAAATGGCAAGATTTTTTTAATGAACAATTCATTTTTAAATTTAATTAAAAGAATTTAAATAAATAAAAATAAAGCTAAGCTACATTTATTGTTATTTTATTTAAATATTCATATAAATTACGAAATTCAACAACAGAAACTTTTTTTAAATTAAATATCAGAATACAACCTTACTTTTAACGGTTTTAACCGATTTAGTAGATTTCTCATAGATTCTCCACTAAGGGGACTCTTTAGGGACCTATAAAGTTGTTATTAAGATAGAAATTGTATAAAATATTGACCGTTATATACAAATATTTAACCTATAGTGCAGGCTACACCTAAATAACAGTGCGTCTCTTTCTAACCCCTTGAGAGTGAAAGAGACAAACGTATTAAGTACGTATATGAGATGGGAATGACATTTAGTGCTGCCAACGAAATGAATGAATGAAACGATTTTATATATGATGTTATATTTAGTTTTTTTTTTTAATATTTAATTATAGAATAAATATATAGGTTATAGCAATATTGGTTATATACGAAAGTAGTAATTTTTTTTAAAATCGTTAAACATAGATTATAAATTTTTTTAAAAGCATTTTTTCATTATTTTTCCTTGATAATTAAAAAAAAAGTTACATGTGGTATAAATTGAAGGTATTAGAAATAGTAAACTAATTATTATTTGCCCATAAATTTAAAATAAATTTAATATATAAATACATTATTTGGAACTATAGATACATAATATTTATAGTTTGTCTAAACAAGATAGATTAGTTTGATAAATGACGCATATGAAGTATCGAATTCAATTTGTATGAAGGGAAATGCCATACTTAATAGACAGGTATCGTAGTGACGAAACAAACACGCAGCGAACAATTATGAACTATCGATATTCGGTTTAAATAATTATCGAACTCGACTAAAATTATTACTTTCTTATTTACTAATTTATAGGACAATTCTAGTATTGATTATAGTGTAGAGAATTTAGCGATGACAGAAATAATAACGAAATCCAATTCGATTACGTACGGCTGTAGTAGTAATAAACATTTATTTACTCTCATTATTTGTTATGGTCATTATTAATTTGAGAAAACAGTGTTTTTTTATTTCATAAGTTATGACTATAAGCCTATCGATTCCAACTTCTATAAGAATAAAAATCGAAAATCGATAAGATTCATGATTTTACACAACCCATCCCTACTAAATTTGAAATGAATTGTCAAACTAATCTAAATTATTTAGACACACTATAGTGTTCTAAAGTTTGAGGTAAAAGTACATATTACAAGCCATTTTGCATTATAAGTAACTAAGGGCCGTCCCACCAAATTGTACAGTGTCTGATAACAATCTGTCGGGTTAAAATTTGCAATGGCGGATTGTTCCCTTATACAGTGACGTCATTTCAAGCTATCTGAGGTTCTATAAGCCAGTGGGACAGGCCCTAAAGAAATTTACTCTAATAAATGGCGTCAGACTTTTTACCTTTTTGATAGATACCTATATTTATAGAATTAATATTTCAATAATACTGTAAGCTTCATCATCATCATCATGTCCCCAGTGAGGGGCTCGGAGCCTACCCTAAGGGTGACTAGGCCATAGTCAACACTGCACTGTGTTGACTTCACACATATCTTTGAATTTCTTCGCCGATTGCATCATGTTTCCTTCACAATAAGAACATCGGGTAAATTATGTACATATGAAAAATCGAAAATCATTAGTACGGCGGGATTCGAACTCAAGACCTGTAGATTACAAGTCAAGTGCTTAAACCACTGAGCCACCGACGCTCTTACTCTACCACTGAAAGTAAGCTTTACTGTAAGCTTATTTTCCTGTACCTTTCATTCGATACACGTATGCAAAATATCGGATTTTGTTACCTTATACCAGTAACGTCATAAGCTATCTGAGCCTCTATCAGCAAGTGGTGGGAGCCCTTGGTGTAATTTTTCAGAAACCTTTACTATGAAAGGCTTAACCACCATTAAAGTCGAATTCAATTGAAATAATTATGACGGAATTTACATAATAAATAAATCCATAGATAATAAATGATTATTTTTCTAGTGTATATATCTTTTCTTTTAAATTCGATAATGAGTACAGTTAGGAGATTTGGCGGTGTTAACAGTTACAATAGTTTGAACATTTTGAAACGAGACGGTACAAAAAATCAATTCAACGGACTTGCATAGTACACATTTGTACAATTGGGAAATCTGGCGGTGTTTCTTATTACCAACAATGGTTTAATTTTGAAACGAGACGGAACAAAAATCAATACAAGGCTTATATATGTATACCAAAAAAGTCCTTTAGTGAGACACATTTTTTTTATTATTATCCCTTCGTTTACACTCACTAATCTAATTAGATGAGAGTTTGTCTCGTAAAAAAGGGTAATTTTTTCTAAAACGAACACCGCGAAATTCCGTGATTGTACATTTTTATTACCAAATTTTTTTCGTGTATACGGTAATATTAAGTGGCAACACTGATCTTATTTGAGTAGTTTTTCTTGTTCGTCGGCCTTATCTCCACTCTTGTCTGGTGATGCGCGGGCAAATGATGACCTGGTTAGAGGGGACGCGGACACTGGCATCGGGTTTGGTGATACCTGGGGGTGACAAGATTCATATTTGTCTTGTTTTAGGGGTGGCCAAGGGTTATAAAGAAAAATGTACAAAAGCTTTGATTACAGTTGTATGGCCTTCAAATGAAAAATCTACGATTCTTGTTCTGTTCATAACATTATACATTATACTTACTTCATACCGCGTTTAGTGGCGTCCATAAATTACGTGAGGTGTTTAAGGGGGGAGGGGGTTGAGTCAAATCTCATTTAATCTTACGTCGGAGAGAGGGGGGTCTCGGCAAATATCACGCAATTTTTTTCTGATTAAAACAAAAAAAAAATATAATATTTTGGTCGATTTAATTCAGATTGTACATTTTGAAAAATCTCACGCGAGTGGGGATGGGGGAGGGGGTTGAATAAAATCTCGCGACATCTCACCTTAGAGGCAGAAATTAAAAAAAAACACCTTACGTAATTTGTGGAAGCCGCCTTATTATTTGACAGCGGTTGCACGCCTTTGACTAATCTATCGCACAACTGTTGTCCGATTGTCGATTGTTTCGTAGCCTTCAACTGTTTAGTTGCACAACTAAAAATCTACTAACCTCCATATAAGCTGATAGGAATCAAAGCGAGATAACAGTTGTGCGATAGTTTAGTCAACGGTGTGTATAGATATGATTGACATTGAAATGGTATGACTGTTCTTAATTTCAGTCGTTTTTTTTTTACTTAACATCCGGAGGCCTAATTTTAGTCTCTTTCCCTTTTCACCCTTTTCTTAAGAGGAAAGGATGAGAAGAGAAAGTGGATTTGACTGTGGAGGAGACGCATAAGAAGGGGAAATGTCCTCTTTATGTGCGTCTCGCACACTCTTCTCGGTCGCTTTCCATTTCCGGTGGATTCAGGTGGCCGCTTGCTCGTTTGCCACCTTATATTATAAAAAAATATGTATTGTATAAGAGTTCTTACAGTGTAAGCCTACATTAATATTTACCTGACGGGAAGGTGTCTTGTGTTCACCGCTGATACTGATGTCTTCATCAACGGATTGCAGGAGCTGAAAAATAAACATTATTCCAATGTAATAAAGTTCAAAATCATTTGTTAAACAATAGTCGAAGATACTACCCACCACAATTGAAACATTAAGGGCCTGTCCCACTGGCTGATAGAGGCTCAGATAGCTTAAATGACGTCACTGTCAGATAAGATAACAAACTCCGATATATCCATAACTTTTTTTACACGTTGCATTGTTATCTGACAGTTTACAATTTAGTAGGACAGGCCCTTAGGTTTAGAAAATGTATAGCAATATACTTAAATACTAAATTACTTTCTGTTTTGACGCTAGACTAGTAATTGTTTGTTAGGATTACTTGATATATACTGAAAAAATAAAATAACAACCTACTAAATAAGGTAGAACCTCGATAATTCAAACCTCGGTAACTTAAAAACCTCTATAACTTAAAAAAATAATATGTTCCCTTTCCATTAGAGCCCAAAACCTCTACAACATGGTAGTGCCCGCTTTAACATGTTAGCACTGCAGGGCACGCCCCCAGTAATACCACGACCACACAGAACACAGGCGTCAAATGGAAGCAATTCCTTGTTTCGTCTGATAAGTGTGGTGCCGGAGGCCTAATTTAAATCCCTTACTCTTTACCACCATTTTCTTATAAGAAGAGGTTAGGAAGAGGAAGTGGATTTGACGGTGGGGGAGATGCATAGGAAGGGGAAATATTCTCTTTATGTGCGTCTCCTCCGTCCTACAAGGGTAGGCAACGCATCTGCAATTGCGGATGTCTATGGGCAGCGGTCGCTTCGCCATTTTGGCGGTTTCAGGTGGCCGCTTGTTCGTTTGCCACCTTATGTTATAAATAAAAACATAGACCCTTGATAATTTAAAACCTCTATAACTTAAAATATTTTGGGTTTCCCTTGGACTTTAACTTATCGAGGTTCTAATGTAATTAAACAATATCTACGAAAATTGAATTAGCTCACGTTCAAGTTAAATCCTTTTTCTCTAAAATGCGTATAATTTTTGACAGCTGCGTCAAAACTAATTGTTCATTCTCCCGCCTTCTGTCATCTCTATCGTCTATCTTGTCTATATCATTCCGATTAGAATCGATTTTAATCGACGTCAAATCGATATTATTCGTTTTAATTATCGCTTCTTCAGTATCGATTGAATTGATTTTTTTCAGTTGTGAATCGGCTATCGATTTTGTCGATTGGCATCCGGTATCGATATCGGGAATCGATTTACTATCGATATTATCACTGCTCGATGATAGATTATGTATTATTAGTAGTGACGAATCTGTACGGAACGTGGTTCGTTTCTTTTTACAACTTTGGTTTGAGTCTGGGAACAGTTATATTTCCTGTGACTTCGAGATATACAATGAATATAAAATTTTACGATTCTTTTAAAATAATCTAACTAACATTATAAATGCGAAAGTTTAGATGGATATTAGAGTTTGTAATCTAAACGATCTGGATGAAATTTGGCAGTGACTTAGAGGATAGTCTGGAAGAACAAATAGGCTACTCATTTTTTTTAATTCCACACGGGCGAGGTCGCGGGCGAAAGCTAGTTAATTATTAACGAACAATTAAATACGAATTGGTATATATTACTTGTAAATATCAACGAAAATTATAGAAATTACTAACTGATTTACAGCCTAATCAAGTGGGCACTTCAAATGTTTTCTTTTCAAGTGTTCATATTCCCGATCAGACTATAAGTGCAATCTTACTAATATTATAAATGCGAAAATTTAGATGGATGGATGTTTGTTAGAGTTTGTACCCTAACCAGCTGAACGGATACGGCTGAAATTTTCCATACATGTAGAGCAGACTGTAAGAACACATACTTCTTAATACTACGCGGTCGGAGTCGCGGGCGAAAGCTAGTTCTAAATACATCTTTAATACCATTAAAATATCTTACAATTTTCACCAGTAACCGGTTTTATCCAGAAATTATTTTTCAAACACTCCGCACAGTTATTCGCGTCCAAATTGTTCGCCAAATCGTTGGACGAGCTGGTGACGTCATCGCGCGTATCCAAGAAATCCGCTACGGATTTAGTTAAAGTCCGCCAACATTCGGTTCTAGTGCTCGTGTTGGCCAACGATTGGGTTGTAAAGTTCGGCCAACGTTCCGATTGGTTCAAATGTTGGTTGGAACGGTTGTACGGTTTGTCGTTTACGTTGTCCAAGGAGACATATTTAGATTTAGGTATTTGCATTAATTCTATCGTATTCTTTGGATTCGACTGTAAATATATATAATTTAAATATATTGTCTCTTTCGTGTCTATGATTTATATGTCAACATCAAATATGACAGCTGTCAATACCGTAGCTGTCATATATTTTTAGTTTTTTACTGCACTGAATCTGTTTTGTCATTATTATTAAGGGACTACTTACGTTTTTTTTTAATTAAACGCGAACGGAGTCGCGGCCGTAAGCCAGTAAATCTATAATATAAACACTATGGAATACAACTACTAAAGTTTAGATGGATGGATGTTAGAGTTTGTAGCCTAAACGGCTGAACGGATTTGGATGAAATTTAGTATAGAAGTAGAGGATAGTCTGGAAGAACACATAGGCTACTCACTGGTTTTTTTAATTACACGCGAACGAAGTCGCGGGCGAAAGCTAGTATCTAATAATAATAAAAATCAAACAAAAATCGACCTTATTACTATTGAAATTAGTTCCAATATCTTTAAACATTTCAAGGCTACGAGAGCGCAGCAAGCGGCCTGTATGTATGGATGGGTTACCATTCCACGTTGCCTAAGAGATAAGGAATGTTTAACGATTAATATTAATTTAAGTGACACACTTAGTATGGTCACTAACCATCGAATTTTGTCTAATTTTACGAATATTTGTAAAATTTGATAAAACCCTTATGACGTTAGTAAAGCGATCGGACAGAAGGTATCGACTTATACTAATCTATACTATTATAATAAAGCGTAAACACACACTTCTTTGTTCCCTAAGATGTCAGCAATTACACCATATTTTTGAATAATTGTTTTTTCAATAAACAGCCCTACACTTACATCACGCTTTAGGCTTTATATTTTACGCGATTAAACTTAGGGAGTTAATATTTTGGATAAAAACCCTAATGTGGGAAAGAGACCATAAGTTGCTGCCAACATCAAGGAAGCAAGATTGCCAAAGATTGTCATGTCATGTCATTTTGACATTTGCTATTGACAATTTGACAAATGTAAACTATAAAATGAAATTTTCAGGATTTCATGCGGATGAAGCCGCACGGGAACAACTAGTCTATGTATAAATGTCTCATATGCGGTTACCATGGCAACCTTGCTTCCTTGATGTCTCCTAGTAGTTTTGTCCCTTTCTCGCTTACAGTTTTTACCAAATTATTTACCCCCTAAGTTTAATAACGTGAAAATATATAGCCTAAAGCGTGATGTAAGTGTAGGGCTTTTTATTAAAGAAAGAATTATTCAAAAATATGGTGTAATTGCTGACATCTTAGGGAACAAAGAAGTGTGTGTTTACGCTTTATTATAATAGTATAGAAGTATAGATTGGCTTTATAACCTATAGTACTATAGTAGGGTTACCCTTAATGACTATTGTGTGCTCACCTTATCGACTTCAGTATCGAATTGTTCATTAGTTGCACCCTTAGACAGCGCCCCTTTCTCCATAAGGGTAGCTCGCTTCGCCGCTAAGTATAGAGAACTGAAAATATATAAAAAAATAATTATTTTATTGATAATCTATATTAATATCATGAAAAGGAAAGATTTGTATTTCTGTATGTATTGAAATATTTCAAAAATACTGGGCTAATTAAAAAAAACTTTCACCAATGAAAAGCTACGTAATAATTTAGTAACATTTTATTTTTAGTATTGTTTAATTCCACGCAGACGAAGTCGGAAGGAACAGCTAGTATATTGATATATGTCCCATTAAAGTCCTTCAGGGGGTCGTGATCTAAAGATTTTTTTAAATACTGCATCTTACATACCTAATCACCCCCAAGGGGGTTGCGACTCTTTGAAGTTTTTTTTAATTACTGTGTATTGGCCTATTGTAGTCTTTACCACCCCCAAGGAGGTCGGAGATCACATTTTTATTAGAGGTTTCAAGACCGCGTGAAGTATTTTCAAATATGTAGGGGGTCTCAACTCATAGTTTGTCTCTAATTTCATTTCGCACTAGATTTATATACTAAGTGCACTAAGGGGTCTTAGAGACCCCTCGGAGACACAGTTTCAGATATTAATGTATTTCTGCAGTTTAAAATAATTTTCATACTAAGACCCCCTAGGGGGTCCCAATCCATAGTAAATTTAATACCTACCGTTTAACAGTAAGGTAGTAGAGTTCAGTGATTGCACGAACGGAGTAATCTGGTACAAAAGTGTGACGCAGCATGGAGTCCATATTAATGTTCTGTAGGGACCCCATAGCTGAGGGTGTTGGGGATTCCGCTGAAATACAAAGAGATTTTTATTTATCTAGACTTAGAGGTACGTTAGTTATGAGTGTACATGGATAGAGGTAGACATAGAAAGAGATGGATTGTATGAAAGGTGACATGAAGGAAGTGACAGATGACAGATGACAGAGTTATTTGGATGACAAAAACCCAGTATGTCACT
Organism: Papilio polytes; assembly: GCF_000836215.1. Classification (NCBI taxonomy): domain Eukaryota; kingdom Metazoa; phylum Arthropoda; class Insecta; order Lepidoptera; family Papilionidae; genus Papilio; species Papilio polytes. The sequence continues at coordinate 257,165 of NW_013525511.1, forward strand.
ATGGTAGTAAGATAAGGTAGGGAAATACTAATTTGTAGCACTCAGAGTAATTTAATTGAGATTAAACATGAAACTTGCACTTTTTTATTATTTAGATTTGTCAAATTCTCAATTGCAAATGTTACCATAATAACATTCTTTTTTTAATGTTGGCAGCGTGTAGTTTATGGTTCCTTTCCCACATTAAGGTTTTTTCTAATATATATAGCCTAAGTTTAACAATGTGAAAATATATAGCCTAAAGCTTGTCGTTAGTGTAGGGATTTTTATTAAAGAAAGAATTGTTCAAAAATATACTGTGATTGCTGACATCCTACGCCACAGAGTAGTGTGTTTACGCTTTATTATATTAGTATAGATTTGGAAGTATAGATTTAGACGATAATTTCGAAAGGTAATAATATAAATGCCAAAAGTTTAGATGGATGGACAAATCTACAAAATTAGCACAGATTTAGAATATTTAAAACAACACAAATATATCTTAAAAAGTCTTACCAACACCAATATTCTGTGTGAGTGCTTGCACACCGAAGTAAGTGAAAGGTCCCGCTTCGAATACGAGGTTTTCTCTGCCCACTGTCACCTCCACACGACCTTCCAGCACCAGCACGAAGTAATCCACCTGAATATGGGAGAACTATGACGTCACAAATCACAAGTACAGTAGGGGAATGTGACAGTGTTCTAACTAAAAATTACTTGAACGTTTTGTTCACATTGTGAGAATAACCAATAGGATGCAATTTTAAATGTATAAAAATAGTCGGTTAGTGGTAAATAGGTAATTAATGTTACCAATATTATAAATGCGAAAGTTTAGATGGATGTTTGTAAGAGTTTGTAGCCTAAACTGTCAAACGGTTCGAGAAAAATATTCGCATAGAAGTTTATGATAGGCTAATAACTTGTTTTTTCTAATTCCACGCAGACGGAGCAGCGGGCCAACGCTAGTTTTTTTAAACTCACTACCTTATTGGTAATTTAGAGGAGCTGGAGTTTGTATTATAAGGCAATTATTCTGTAAGTGGAGTACAGCGTATTTCCGCGATTGTACATTCTTGTCGTTGGAGGAAAAGAGATAGCTAGTGTTCGATTTATAACTTACCGGCTTCCCTTGCTGGAAGACATAAGTACATGCGTCTCGTTTGCTTTTATTCTTTACTTTAATATGTTGAATAACGTCTTGTTTTAGTAAACGACGTAATACAGTTTCTGATACTGTGTCAGGTCGGAATGCGTCCACACCTAGAAAAAATAAAAAAAATCACTATAATAATAATAATACTTTAAAATCAAGCCATTTTTCCCAGATATTTAACGGACAGACAAAAGATTGCACAAATATCTCGATTTTTCATACATTTTACATAGTCAAATTTGCAGAGGGCAAGAGGACAACTGTCCTGGGACTAGTGATGGTCAACTCGAGTTCGTAACTCGATTCGACTCGAGTTGAATTCTTTTTAACTCGAGTTCGAAAACCGAATGGAACCGACATGGAGCGAAGTTTGACCTCTGTGAAGTTAGCCCCCTCACTTCTTTACTTTTTTATGCATCGTTTAAAAATTGTTAGAGATGGTTTGAGAGAAAATAAAATCGTTTGAGAGTTCCTCCGTAAAAGCAATTTAAGTTTTTAACGTGAAGTTGGCCCCCACACTTCACTTTTTTTTTAATTTTTCTCATACAAATCGGCAGAGAATCGTTGAGAAAAAGACTGCTATATAATTTCAGTTTATTTGACAGTAAATTTTATTTTTATTTAAATTCAAGCCAAAAATACTTGAAAAACGATTCGATTTGAAACAATAACTTTTTTTTTGTTTCTTTATTTAGTAGATATAACTCTCCCAATACATTATAAATGAATAACATAAAAATAAAGAATTGAAACAGATAAAAATATAATTTGTCTATTCCAATTTTATGCCAAGCCGAGGGAATCATTTGGAAAAACTCAAAAAAACATTTACTTGTCCATCCAGTTAACTCGAGTTACGTAACTCGAGTTCAACCCAAGTTACGTGGATTTTAACTCGAGTTAACTCGAGTTACGTTTTTCCCGAGTTGGCACATCACTACCTGGGACATAGTGTTGGGAGACGCAGCGGTTAAGATTGTAACACATGTTGCAAACTACTGTCATCTCTTTCTAACTCGCTAGTATAACGAATGTGTGGTTGAGTAAGGTATACAGTTTGGTGCACTAGAATTGAAATGTAAGCGAGAGCGAGCTATTTTGTATTAATTTTTGTGCTCGTTATAACTATCCTTGTATATCCTTCTAGTGTACATGTGCGAGTAAGTAAAGTATACTGACTGGCGCTAAAACACTGAAATGAACGAGGCGTTGTAATGAGTTGGTTCTTGTGAGAATTATACCTATCTCTGTCTATTCTTAGTAGTGAACCATGTAGAGTAAGAAAGGTATACTGACTGGTGTTCAAGAAATAGAACGTAAGAATAAGTTGCTTTTGAGTTAGTGTTTGCAATAATACTTCTTTTTAGTTTAAGTTATATGTGAGCATTGAAATGAACGAGAGTGTGAGCTGTAATGAGTTAGTGCTTGTGAGAATTATACCTATCTCTGTCTATCGTGTTAGTGTGAGGTATGTGCGAGTGAGATACTGACTGGTGCTCAGGAACTGGAATGTAGCGAGTGTGAGCTGCGGAGAAATATGTATTCGTTGGTTCTCGTGTCTTTCCGCGAATGCTGCGAAGTCTTGCAGCTTGTTCTGTGGCCGGTTGCGACGTCGTTTCGTGCGGTTGTCCACTGAAAGGAAAAAATTAAGGAATTGGTCCCTCGAGCAGGAATTTTTATTATTATGAAATTTTGTAAAAATATGTACTACTAGTTTTAACCTGTGATATTAAGAGCACGCGCAGACCTTTAACTAAGCTATCGCACAACAGTTTTGTGATAATTTTGTCAAAGGTGGCCGCTCTAAATGTTTAGTTTGATTTGAACAAATCAGATTATCTTCTTCTAAATAGAATATTTAAGAATAAAAAAGGCTTGAATTATTCCTTGTTTCCATAGTATTCAATTGCAAAGGTTTTAAATACAAATAATGCTTTCCGATAGATGAAAGCCTTATTATCATCCAATTAGAAAAATGTATATGGTCCTTCAAGTCGGATACTCACTGAATACATCAGTTTCATCAACAATCTCAGCTTGGATCATCTCCTCAATCACATCTTCGAGGGTCACCAGACCTATTGTCTCATAGAACGGGTCACCTTCACCTTCATTGTTGATACGATGAACAAACGCCATATGTCCCTTGTGGCCTGCAACAATATAAACACTAATAGCTTTCGCCCGCGACTCCGTACGCGTGGAATCAGACACAAGTAAGTAGTCTATGTGCTTTTCCAGATTATTCTCTAAATCTATGGCAAATTTAATCGAGATCCATTCAGCAGTTTAGGCTACAAACTCTAACAAACATCAACCGGAGTTCAATTTTAAGTCCCTTTTCCTTCCCATTAACTTATACGGAAAGGATGGGAAGGAAAAGCGGATTTAATGGTGGAGACGCATAGGAAAGGGAAATATGCTCTCTATGTATGTCTCCTTCTTCGTCGATTAACGGTAGGCAACGCATTTGCAATTGCGGATGTTTATGGGCACCGGTCGCTTCGCTTTCTCGGCGAATTCAGGTGGCTGCTCGCTCGTTTGCCACATTATGATATAAAAATCATGGTTTACTCACCTTCTTTGAACTGCTTAAACATGACATCCAGGGTGACATCTTCAAAGACGAAGTTGCAAGGGTTCTGATAGTACTGGCAGAGGGTCTTCAGCGGCGTGTTGTCATCAGGGTCCACGAACGCCAGGTCTTTGATGAACAGCACCGTCACCACGTTGACTCTGCTACCCTCGTATACCGGAATACGAGAATAACCTGGTTAAAAACGCATTCCTATATACAACGCTCAAATCAAGAGTATATTGAGTAGACCATGAGTAGACTAAGTAGAAATAGAAATTATGGTAACCAAATAGTGTCATAATAAATACATTGTAACACTACTCAATATACTAATCGAGTAGACTATGAGTAGACTGAGTAGACCGTAAGTAGACTGAGTAGACCTTGAGTAGACTGAGTAGACCTTGAGTAGACTGAGTAAACCGTGAATAGACTAACCAGATTTAATGATCTCCGACATAGTTTCAAAGTCCAATATGGAAGTAATGGGCAGCATGAAAGCGTCTTCTAACTTCGTCATCACATCGGAGACTGTCTTCTTGCGAAGCTCGAGCGCACCAGAGATGATATTTACTTCATCCTTGTCGAGGTCGTTGACGTCCGTTGTTACCTTTGGAGGAAAGAATTTAGTTACGCGGTTGAATTTTTGGAAAAGAGGATGTAAGGGGTAATAGGACATGTATGAGCACAATTTTTTTTTCCAATAAATAATAGTAATGAAATTATATAAAAAGACTTTTAATTAAAGGTTACGTTTTTTCATATCTTTGTATATTTTTAATTAATAAGATTAGAACCACTTTTGCATACAATTTTAGTGTTCAATTCGCTCAGCCTTAATCTGTTTTAAATTGTTCTACTTTTCTACAACTGATTCAATTACAAAGAAAATAGAAAATATAATACATCTAAAACATTGAATTAACTCTCTAGTAGATTTTTATAGTAATTTCAAATTTTATTCACATTTAATAGTTCATCATCAACTTGCCCTTATCCCTTATGGGTCGGCACAGTATGTGCTGCTCTTCCATACATCTCTATCAGCCGTCATATCTGAATCCACTCCTATCTTAAGCATATCCTGTTTCACACAATCCATCCATACTTTCTTCGGTTTTCAATTTCCTTTGTAACCATCCACATCCCATTCTTAACACTTTCTGGTTTATGTCCCAACGTCTCATAACATGTCCATACCACGCTAACCTTTTGCTTCTTACTTTCTCCAACAATGGCTACTTTCAAACTTCCTCTAATGTACACATTCTTAACTTTATCCATTCTTATCATACACATCCATCTTAACATACGCATCTCAGCCAAATGCAATCTCCTTTCAACTTTCACATTTAATAGTTTAAAAAATGTCGTTATAAATAATAAATACATATATCTTTTGTACAACCTCTACCCCTTACACCCTAAAATTGTTACAACAATAAACTTTTTGTAATGCCAATTCGTCTCACGGATGCATACAAAGAATTTGGAATAAATAGGACATAGGGGTCAAACCCCTTACCGGCATCCCAGCATGCATTACATGTGGTTAAGAAATATATCCACTTACCATATGCTAACCATCCGTGTGAGACAGAGATAAATAATATTAATAAATATACGTACAAAAAATAATAAATTTTCAATCCAATCGAATTAATTATTTACATAAATATAAATAAATATTTTTTATCCTAGCTCGAAGGACCAAATTGAATCATTAGTATGAAAAAAACATTGTTTTGCATTTAGAAATACTGATAATGGCTGATATTTAAAAAAACTAATTCTACAGTAGTAAATCCCGCTTTAACATCTTCGCACGAATTGGCCGGCTCGCCCGGTGTAATAGCACGACCACACAGAAAACAGACGTGAAGTGGAAGCAATTTCGCGTTTCGTCTGATGAGTGTGGTACCGGAGGCCGAATATTAGTCCCTTTTCCTTTCCACCCTTTTCTTAAGAAGAAAGAATGGGAAGGAAAAGTGGTGTCAACGGAACGACGCATAGAAAGGGGAAATGTCCTCTTTATGTGCGTCTCCTCCTCCCATCAATTAAGGGTAGGCAACGCATCTGTAATTGCAGATGTCTATTGCCAATGGTCGCTTTCCATTTCGATGGATTCAGGTGGCTGCTTACTCTTTTGGTACTTTATGTTATAAAACAAAAGAAAAATATAATTGAATCGTATTTTTCGGCACAAAACATTTAAATAATAAAAGGGAAGGCTCTTGAAACATGACTCGGTTAGATAGCCAAAATTATCTCCAAATGGGGATGTTTCCTAATTTTTGGAATTGCTTTTATTATGTAGATAAACCATATCTAAACAAGAAAAAAAATTATAATAAAATCATATACGCAACATTTCATTACAAAAACACTTAACTAAAAACAACTTCTCGAAACACCGCGAAAACGCCCCATGACATGACGTCACTTCTTTGCTAACAAACCTCGCGTCGCGGTCTGTCAAAGTCATTCAAAGTGACCAGACGTAAATTGAATTAGCTATTCAAATAACTTTTACTATTTTTTTTTCGTCATAGTGATCGAAAAATTTGCTCGTAAAATATGTGGTAAATATAAAAACACTTAATAATGGAGTCCTCATAATATAACACACGCAAACTCAATTATTATAATCATTAAAAAAAATTATAACTACAAAATGCACTGACATTCACTGAAGCTGGTCACACTGCCATGTTTGCGAAGAAGTTACGTCACCGAGCTCTGATTGGTGTTTAAGATAGAGTAATGGAGGGTAAAAAATATTGCAGCCTTTTTTATTTATATTTCAATGGAGACAAACATTTAAGGTCTCCAAATGTTATTATAGGTTTTAAAATACTGTCCTTAAAAAATTAAACATAACTTTATTTGAATTTGTAACATTAGGAAACATCCCCATTGTGAAAAATCAATGTTACAGTAAAGGGTTAATATTAAAGATTTTTGCTAGTTAAAAAAAGAAAACTTCTATATCAGTATTTCATTGCAATACACAGGTGTTATTTTTGGCATCTAATAATTGTAGGGTGTCCATAATATCGACTGTAGAATTTCAAAATTGCATTGTGTACACTAAATATAGTTGTCTCTTTCTATTCAATTATAATTATACAAGTTTCAATAGAGTCGTAATGGTAGGTTTTAAAATAAATCCACTTTCAATCATTTTGATATAATATTATTCGATACAAGTCATAGATTGGTAAAAATATCTGACAAGGGCATAAGTTCAAGATCTTTTTTATACTGTAGCTGTCTTGTCAAGTCTTTTTAAGCCTACCTAATCGAGATAGCAGCGCCTTTTACTAGCTCATACATCCTTGTTTGAGTATAGATACAAAATTTATTGTTACAAGTAACAAAAAGTTGATGTCGTCTGTCGTTTTTGTATGATTTTGTATCGCAGTTAAGGGGCGCCGTAGAAATCTATCCCAGGGCGCTAGTAATGAATCTACGCGCAACATTTATGGTCACCACACATATTAAAATAATATACAATGAAATATCTTCTTGTCATCGGTCTTAGCTAGTCATTGCCAAAATTCCATACGCAACGTACGTATATCTACTCAAATTGAACATAGAGAATAGTGTTTTGGACCTACCAGATTGTTTTTTTTTATTTTTTTTTCATATGTATTTCAAAAGCCTACGTACAATGTTTCAATAACCAAGATTTGTTAACAATCCGCGCAGCTAGAACCACAGTATTATAGTTTGTCTAAATAAGATAGATTAGTTTGATAAATGACGCATATGAAGTATGGAATTATTGTATGAAGGCAAATGCCGTACTTAATAGACAGATATCGTAGTGACGAAACAAACACGCAGCGAACAATTGTGAACTATCGAAAGTCGATTTAAAAAAAACATCGAACTTAACTAAAAAATATTATTTGCTTATTTAATAATTTATAGGACAATTCTAGTATTGATTATAGTGTAGAGAATTTAACGATGACAGAAATAATAGCGAAATCCAATTCGATTACGTCCGACTGTAGTAGTAATAAATATTTATTTACTCTCATTATTTGTAATGGTTCTGCAGTTCATTGCTATTTTGAAAATAAGTGTTTTTTTTTTTTTTAATCATAAGTTATAACTATGAATCTATCGATTCCAACTTCTATAAAATAAAAATCGAAAATCGTTAATATTCATGCCTGATTTTACACAACCCATCCTTACTAAATTGTCACATGAATTATCATACTAATCTATCTTATTTAGACAAACTATAACACAGCTAAGATAAAATGAATTTTTATACTAAATTTTTATAGTTATTTTTTGTATAACTTTGCGAACAGAGTCACGGGCAACAGCACAACAAAAAAATCATTCAAAGTCTCTTACCTTGACAAGTTCTTTTAAGCGTTCTCGATTATAAACACTGCCTATCTCCTCGCCTAGGAAATAGTCTAAGAGCTTGCTGACTGGATACGCCATTGGTGCGGTTAGAGCCATCACCGCCTTAAAAAAATGTTGAAATATTTACCCTACACTATAAACTTTTATAATGCTTAAATACCCGAGCTTCATTAATATTACTTGCTAGCTTTCGTCCGCGACTCCGTCCGCGTATAAAAACTGATTAGCCTATGTGTTCTTTCAAGCCTAAGTATCTTCTACATCTGTACCAAATTTCATTGAAATCCGTACAGCCGTTTTAGGTAACAACTCTAACAAACATCAATCCATCTAAACCTTCGCATTTATAACATTAGTATGATTTATAAAATTGCTACAAGCCACGAACAGTTAGTAGGTAATTTTACTAATTATAAATGCGAAAGTTTCAATGGATGTATGGATGTAAGTTTGTAGCCTAAACGGTTGAACGAAATGAATGAATCTTGATGACACAACGAACACATAGGCAACTAAACTATACTAATAGAAAAATACAAATATAAAGAGGAAATATTTCGATTTTTGGATTTTTGTATGTATTGAAATAACTCAAAAACCACTGGACCGATTTCAAAAATTATTTCACCGTTAGAAAATTTATTTATCTATAAGTAACATAGGCTATTTCACGCTTGCGATGTCGAGAACAGCTAGTTATGTTTTATTTTGAATTAAAAAAAAATCGGATAGACGGAGTCGCGGGTGAAAGCTAGTGTATGAATAGTTAAAAAACTCACCTTCGTGACCATAATAGTCTTTGCACCAATCATCAATCCATGCCTTGAACAAATCGCTTGCGGAGTTATCTCACCTAGCAGTACAATAGCTAACGTAGACAATATGACAGCAAAAAGACCAGAAGTCAAACCATCAAGTAATATCGTGAACGTAGAATTAACCGCCACATTACCTAAAAGTATACTACAAAGAAGATAATTCCCATGATCTCTTACTGGCATTATCGCTCTCGAATACTTCCTCTCTTTATCTGTGCCTGTATTTGAAATTATCTTCAATTCTGTCCTATCCAAAGACATTAAGCCTAAATTTAAACCAGAAAATAAAGCTGAAAATCCCAAACAGATGACTATAAGAGTTAACGTCGCCCATAAAGGTAATAAATTATTATGTGTCGCCAACATCGTCCACGTATCGAAGCCCATATGTAAATACTTCTCTTCGTCTTCATCAGGACTTCTTGCACCGAATTTTAAATTCTTGGCGCAAACGTATAATTTGTGGCCATTTATTGGCTGTGGAGCTACCATATCGAAGAGTGCTGTGCGCGGGAATAAGGAATCTTCTTTCACCTGGAAATTATCACAAGTTGCCTTTATGACACTGGCCACAGACTGAAAATCATCATTACCTCCCCTAGGAGATAGTCTAAGAGAATCTTCTAGGACACCTAGGAAGCTCCTCTAGCTCTAGCTCTAGCTCCCCTAGGAGATTTCCTCCTAGACTATCTTCTGGGGGAGATGATGATTTTCAGTCTATCAGATTTAAGATGTGGGCCTTATCCTACTCCCATAGATCACATCGGGTTATCGTCTCTTAAAGAACTCTATCATCCGTCATCTCATTCACTCTCTTCTTGATCATGTCACCTTTCACACAATCCATCTCTTTCTCTCTACCTCTACCGGTGTACTCATAACTAACGTTCTTATAACATGCGATTCATGCCTCCTTTAGCATCATACCATGTTAACCTATTACTCCTTAATTTCTTAACCACTGGGGCTACTCTCAAACTTCCTCTAATAATTAAATCAATAATACTACAAATAGTATTTTTTTTATTGCAAACAATAACAGTGCAAACTGAAAGTTTCCAGCAATATTTAGAGCTAAAGAAATCTGTAAAGGATTCAAATTGCAGTCAAACTGTCGATAATCATCAACCTGTTATCCCTACGGAGTGTAGGCACAGTATGTGCTACCTTATCTCTATCAGGCGTCATATCTGAATTCCATTAGGCTATTTTATGCTCTTTCACAAAGTCCATCCATACATTCTTCTTTCTTTATCTTTGTTGCCGAAGTTTTGTGTTATACTCATTAATTTGTATTTTTTTTGATCGTGTACGAGACGCCTTAGACGACAATTAAAACCTTAAAGATTTAAAAGGCACTTTTTTATACATACCATATATTCTCCTTTGACTAGAAACTTGCAGGGCTGGCCATAATCCATAGGATCGTGGGTAAAGGCTATCACGGTCCTTCGAGTCAGACCTTGACCAAAAAGTCTAAGGACAATAAATAAATTCATTAATATAATTAACAAATAGAAAATAAACAAGAAGTATTAATAGTGAAAAAAACTATAAACCTAACTAATTAACCAAGTTTTAACACAAATTTAATCATATCTCTAACTTCAAGTCGGTGAAACCATTTCGAGCGCACACCCGAAACTAAACGATCGCACAACTGTTTACTCGCTTTGATTCATAGCTTATATGGAGCACACTACTCGATTTCTGGTTGTGGAACGAAACAGTTGAATAGACTGCGAAACAATTGACAATCAACGAGTGCACAACAGTCGTTCGATAGTTTAGTCATAGGTGGCCGCTACAAGCCAACAAGGAGACTTATACGCACACGTAGGACTCTATTGCCTATCTCTCATCTAAATGTCCACTTAGAGACTAACAGTGGTAGACCCCCTTTAACATCTTCGCACGAATGGGTCGGCCCACCCGGTGTAATACCACAACCACACAGAAGTGGTGAAGTGGAAGCAATTCCGCGTTTCGTCTGATAAGTGTGGTGCCGGAGGCCCAATTTCAGTCCCTTTCCCGTCTCACCTTTTTCTTATAAGAGACAGATTGGAAGGGAAAGTGGAGACGCATAGAAAGGGCAAATGTCCTCTTTACGTGCGTCTCCACCGTCAATTAAGGGTAGGCAACGCATCTGCATTTGCGGAAGTTTATGGGCAGCGGTCGCTTACAATTTCGGTGGATTCAAGTGGCCGCTTGCTCGTTTGCCACCTTTTTGTATAAAAAAACCAAAGTAACCAATAAAGAACTGTACGTTTCTAATTGTACAAAAAGGTTTACCTTAAGGTAAATCCACTCCCGGCAAGCACACTCGGTATGCCTTCTTCTATAATAACAGGTTCCTTATCTGACCTTTCAATCCTTAACCCTTCAACAACTATTGGTACGGGATCTGCTTTGACTGTTGTGAAGAACGGCATTCGAGGACTCGTCTGTCGTTTATTCTGGCCATTAACATCATCTGGGTTTACTTTATGGTCTATTTTATCATCAAAAGGACCTATTATATCATCGCTTGTTTTTATCTCTTCAAAATGTTCCCTATTTTCTTTGTTTATAATTTCACGTCTATATCTATACCTGCCGTTTGGTTTTCTTTTAATTCTGTTATTAAAGGGATCATCAAATTCGAATTCGTGCGGATCGAATGTTTCTAGTTTTGCGTGATCTCGAATATTTATTGGGACATAATTGTCGTTTACTAGTACTTCAATATTATCTCGTTGTTTTCTCGTATGTTGCGTGTTAGGTAGATAATTCACATCAATATCATGGGATAGATCTACCCACGTTGTTTTTGCGTTTTCACCTTCTGTGTTCTGATGAATCGATTCGTTTTTTGTTTTCTCATTTGACCTGAAAGTCAATTATAACATTGTTAGTGCTTGTTATAGTTTGTCTATATAAGATAGATTAGTTTGATAAATGACGCATATGAAGTATCGAATTCAATTTGTATGAAGGCAAATGCCGTACTTAATGGACAGGTATCGTAGTGACGAACAAACACGCGTATCGAACAATTTTGAACTATCGATATTCGGTTTAAATAAAATTATTATTTTCTTATTTACTAATTTAGAGGACAATTCTAGTATTGATTATAATGTAGAGAATTTAGCGATGACAATAATAATAGCGAAATTCAATTCGGTTACGTCCGGCCATAGTATTTATAACTAAATATTTATTTACTCTCATTATTTGTAATGGTTCTGCAGTTTATTTTTAAGTTGAGAAAACAGTGTTTTTTTTTAAACTCAGTTATAACTATGAATCTATCGATTCCAACTTATATAACATTAAAAATGGAAAATCGAAAAGTTTCATGCCTGATTTCACACAACCCATCCCTACTAAATTATCACATGAATTGTGAAATCTGCTGACACAGCCGAGAGCGCGGCAGTTCAATTACAGGCAGTTAGACTAAAAAGAGATGGATTGCGTAAAAGGTTACAGAAGAAGGGAATCACTGAGATATAAAATCTGAACGAAAGCTATTGCGTTTTGCGTGAGTGTGATAAGGATGGAGAGATGATGGCAGTTATACACGTACAGGAATGTTGACAAAACATACAAAGTACATAAAAACAAATATACTTTTGTAATAATTTCCCTTGTGGCCAGTCGCGTGACTATACCAAATCAGTACATGTTAAAAAATACCCTGCAGGTCTACTGAGGCCGATAAACTTAGAAATAGAATACATATGTACATTATAATCTTACTAATATTATAAATGCGAAAGTTTAGATGGATGGATGGATGGATAGATCGATGGATGAATGGATATTTGTTAGCGTTTGTAGCCTAAACGGCTGAACGGATCTCCATTAATTTGGTACAGGTTTAGAGCATAGTCTGGAAGAACACATAGGCTACTTTTTATCCCTGGAATAGTTACGGTTCCCGTGGGATTTATTAATTTAGTTTTTTAATGTTTACTCGATTATTCTGCAACGGTTCAACATATCTTATTGAAATTTGGCACAGATATAAAACAAAGTCTAGAGTACACATGGGATAAGCTTCATCCTCGAAAAATGTCCGGTTCCCGAGGGATACGTAGCTTTTTGTAAATTATATAGTTTGTATATTTTCTAATACCACGCGTACGAAGTCGCGGGCAACAGCTCGTAATGAATATATACAACACAAACATAAGTGGAAACGAATGATCTAAGGTTTTCTAGTTATATCACCAGCTCACTAAGACCCCACTGAAGGGGCTCGGAGTCTACCCTAAGTAAGGGCTGACTAGGACATAGGCAACCACGCTGCACTGCGGGTTGTTTGACTTCACACGTATCTTTGAATTTCTTCGCCGATATGGACAGGCATCACGGTGTTTTCCTTTACCGTAAAAACATCGGGTTAATTATGTACATATGAAATTTCAAAACATCACATTGGTACGGCGGGATTCGAACCCAAGACTTGTAGATTAGAAGTCAAGTGCTTAAACCACTGAGCCAACGACGCTCTTATATATTCTTCCATTATTTCAGTCAAAATGTCTTACGGTTTTACACAATTCAAACCTTCCTATTGTTGCACACATAAATAATGGCGATGTATTTATATTTCATAAAGGTAGAGGTTCTTAACAAGTCTTTTTGAACTTAGGCCACATAGTTGTGTATCATCTGAATATTTACATCATATTTACGTAAATGAGAGCACATAAGTTATCTTTTTAATTACTCTTTGATATCAGTGCAAAGCCCGGATGCAGATATTTAGGGTTGTCAATTTTAACTATTAAGTCGCAAGAATATTAAATCTCACAATAACATATTTACTAAGAGCAAAAATACACTAAAAACAAAACATTCTCAAAAAAACAGTACACTAAAAAGTAACGAAATAATTCCTTGAAAATAGTAAACCTACCTTATTGTAACTGCTACGTCAATATTGTACAATTATTATTACTGTGATGTCGGTGTCAGCCGAGGTATGCAGTGATATTTCTACGTAAGGGTTTCCACATTTTTACCATAACAATTGACAATTGAAAGTATAGTAACAATTAAGTAATGAATCTACATTGACTGACACCGACTTCTTTTGGGAAGTCGGTCAAAAAGAGGCGCTTACTGCATCATTTTCACTGCCTTAATGGAACTTTTTTGTCAATTACCCAGTGCTACTAGTCCGTATCGAATTAAAATAAAATTTAGCAAATATCCTACATATTTTTCTAGGCTATTCACATCATCATCATCTCCTTATCCTACTCCCGTAGTGGCGCAACAGGTTTTTGTTCTCCACATAACTGTATCATACGTCATCTCAGTCATCACTCCCTTTTTGATCATGTCACCTTTTACACAATCCATCCATCTCTTTCTAGGTCTACCTCTACCGATGTACCCTTCCACACTCATAACTAACGTTCTCCTTGTAACATGCGATTCATCCCTCCTCATAACTAGCTAACCTTTTACTCCTTACCTTCTCTATTACGGTGGCTACTCTCAAACTTCCTATAATTTAGCAAGTATCCTATATGTTCTTCTAGGCTATCTACATATATACTAAATCCAAATGCCGTAAGCCGTTTTGAAGATACTTAGTGACAAATATTAATCTATCCATCCGATAGCATGACAACCCTTTTTTTTTTTTTTTATAACATAAGGTGGCAAACGAGCAAGCGGCCACTTGAATCCGCCAAAACGGCGAAGCGACCGCTGCCCATAGACATCCGCAATTGTAGATGCGTTGCCTACCCTTATACGACGAAGGAGGAGACGCACATAAAGAGGATATTTCCCCTTCCTATGCATCTCCTCCACCGTCAAATCCACTTCCCCTTCCCATCCTCTCCTTATAAGAAAAGGGTGATAAAGAGAAAGGGACTTAAATTAGGCCTCCGGCACCACACTCATCAGACGAAACACGGAATTGCTTCCATTTCACGCCTGTCTTCTGTGTGGTCGTGGTATTACACCGGGCGTGCCGGCCCATTTGTGCTAAGATGTTAAAGCGGGCACTACCACTGTCAATGTTATGTCAACCCTGAATGTTAACGAGCATTAACAGATGAATGACCCAAACAGATAGTACTGACGTAGACCTGATATGTATAATATAGAATCTATACTAATATTATAAAGAGAAAAACTTTGTATTTTTGTATGTATTGAAATAACTCAAAAACCACTGGACCGATTTTAAAAATTCTTTCACCATCAGAAACGTAATTTGTCTGTAAGTAACATAGGCTTTATTTTTTTATTACTTATGTTTAGGAACTATTAATAAACACCGTGTTTCTGGACGCCGGAGTCAAAAAATTACTAAACTTTAACTTTTCTCGGCTTTCGCTGTCAAAACCGTTAGAGGTGAATAAAAATGATGTATGAAAGAATTGTAGATCTCAAAATGTTCTACAGAAAAGTCCGCGCCAGCATATGTATATCTATCTTTAACGGTTTTTTACAATAACCACTCTTTGATTTACAATATGAATAAAAAACTGCACGCTATTTGCAGCGTTCTTTTATTGGTTTCAATATTAATCCTTATCCAAATAAATGCGTTTGTTATCAGGAGAATTTAACGTAGAATAAAATTGTCCTTTACAGTATTTAAATTGGACTAATAGTTTAGAAGATATCCCGAACACAAACACATCCGGGTAATCGAAAAATACGCGCTCAAACTACCAGGCTTAGGAATTTCGAATCTGGCATCGGTAGATTTCTCTTATTACATAGATTACTACTAAGTTAATACTTTTGGTAATAGGTTGAAAGAAGAAGCGAACGTAAGTTTTGAACTCTCAAATTTCACGCGGGCATGTCGCATGCACTTGGCCAGCGTTGTTGACTATGGCCTAGTCACCCCATATTAGGGTAGGCTTCGAGCCCCTCGTTGGGGACGTATAGTGAGCTGGTGATGATGATGATGATGATGTCGCGCGCAACAGCTAGTATTAAATACACGAATAGAATTTTTATCTACGCACAAAGTTTACATTTCTACCATCTGATGGACATTAAAACAGTCATCTGACGTCATACTCTTAGCAATATCCAAACGTATAAGACTAACTCGTAGTGGAAAACGTAATAAAACTGCTTCCGCGATTAGATGATTGATCGCGTAATGTGCTCTCTATTTCAATGCGGCCTTGCTTGGAATTTAAAGCTGGTTACACACTAAGTATATTTTTTTTTTGTGTAAATATTATCTTACGCTCGCAGCGTCCTCGTTTTAAAAACAACAAAAGTGAGTAGCCTATGTGTTCTTCCAGACTATCCTCTACATCTATGCCAAATTTCATTGAGATCCGTTCAGCCGTTTAAGCTACAAACTTTAACAAACATCCATTTAAATCGCATTCATAATACTAGTGAGATAGTAAGATTGCGATTTAGTGTGTCGTAACCTTTAAGAACGAAGAATGATATTTACGACCGAGTAAAACTTCCTTTCATTTAACCTATATACGTTATATAACCTAATTAGTTTTAGGTAAAGATTATAAATGTAATCCACTATATATTTTTCCATGTATTCAAAGTAATACACTTATAATGTACATTTATTAAATCCCGTTTTCAAAATTTAGTACCAATTTGATACATTTATGTTTCAGAAAATTTTGTGTCGCCTTAACCGATAGATGGCGCTGTTAAGTACCGAAAGATTTGTTGATAAAAATTAATAAAACCCTATAACTATGAGTTTCGACTGTTGACAATTTGCCAGTTTCACCAGACGGCGTCTTCATTTCATTTGTAGTATAAATAATATTTGGGACAAACGCCAAAGATAAACTCTAGTTACGTTATTACGCTGCGAAATAAACCGATCGATGAAAAGATAGTAAGGACTTAGGACTTATTGTTAGGGCGAAAATACTTACGCTAGGGGCACATTTACAGCAAATAGTACTTGCCATATACAGGCATTCGGAAACTCTAACTAATTTACTTGTTAACCCGGATTGGTTAGCATGGCTGACTGTCTTAGTCACCCCTTACTTTAGGTAGACTCCGCCTTACAGTGGGGACTTATAGTCAGCTGGTGATGATTACCGCCTTTATAAGCGTTTAAAATTTCAAATACTTCACTTATGCTGAACACACCAAAACACTAACGAATGGTTAAAACTAGCTGGGAAACAGGGCATTAGTAGAGAAGACATTGAAAGTTTTACGCAATGTAAACGATAAAAAAAGTTTTTTAATGTCAATGTCGCACGAGAAATAGTGTATGTGTGGAGGGGTTGACCGGTGGATGAATGGATTACGTGAAGGTGACATGATCAAGGGAGTGAGTGAGATGACGTATGAAAATTATGCGAAGGACAAAAAAATGTTACGCCACTACGAGAGTGGGATAAGGAGGAAGATAAGTGTGTAAATTTAACTCCATTCAATCTTTGTCGTTCAATCGTCATCTGGGTCATTGCCAGACGTACGTTATAATAGTGGGATTTTGTGTCACTTGTATTTTGTCACCAAAGTTATATAACATCAACTGAAGAGGCCTTAAGGGCTTGGGATCGCTTATACTTCTCTCTTGGGTCGAATCAGGTTAGAGTGGTTAGCCTTCTAACCTTAGGGGAGATTTTAACGATACCCTTTTAATATTGTAAAGAGGAAAAATTTGTATTTTTGTATGTATTGAAATAAATCAAACACTACGGAGCCGATTTTATGCGAGTAAGATAGGCTATATTTGACGTGGGCGAAATCGCGAGCAATAGCGAATAGTGTTATGTAAGGGTAATTCGTAAACCGGTGCCGCCTTTTTTCGTCAGACGTCCTGGGCGATGGACGCACCCTACCCTATTTTGACACAGAGGACGGTTCAAATGTTACTGGGTCAAATTATTAATGTAAAAGGGATATTACAGTCGCTAAAATTAATAACATCGTTATTCAGTTAAATACAGTTAAAAATAATATAATTACTAAAACCATACATTCTTATTAAAAACTAGCTTTTATCTGCGACTCCGTGAAATTTAAATTCCTCGTGAAATTTAAAAAATAATAAATATAGCCTATATTACTCACAAATAAATTACCTTTCTAACGGTAAAAGAATTTTTAATCGGCCCAGTAGTTTTTGAGTGTATTCAAACAAAGTATACTGATGTAAAAAAAATTACATTTATTAATTACGAGCTGTTGCTCGCGACTTCGTCCGCGTGGTATTAGAAAACATACGAACTATATGAATTACAAAAAGCTACGTATCCCTCGAGAACCGGACATTTCTCTGGGATGAAGCTTATCTCATGTGTACTCCAGACTTTGTTTTATATCTGTGCCAAATTTCAATAAGATATGTTGAACCGTTGCAGAATGATCGAATGAACATCAAAAAACTAAATTAATGAATCCCACGGGAACCGTAACTATTCCCGGGATAAAAAGTCCCCTATGTGTTCTTCCAGACTATGCTCTAAACGTGTGCCAAATTTCGTGGAGATCCGTTCAGCCGTTTAGGCTACAAACGCTAACAAACATCCATCCATCCATCTAAACTTTCGCATTTATAATATTAGTAAGACTAGCCTTTGCTCGTAACTACGTCCGCGTGGAATTCACAAAAAACAAAAGTAACTATCCTATATATTTTTCCATACTATCCTCTACGTCTATGTCAAATTTCATCGAGATCCATTCAGCAGTTTAGGCTACAAACTCTAACAAATATCCATCTACACTTTCATATTTAGACTACTAGTTAGATTTAACGATAGTGTATTATTACGAAATACAGCTTATATTTTGTCATTATTATACCTGCTACACCTTAATTTAAGTCCGGCTTCCCAACTTCATTTAATCATTCCTTAGTTTTTGGTTAAATAAATCCACGAAATGCGTTTCCGTACGCGACTTGAGTCTTACTCCCTTGAATCTTAGGTCAAACTAAAACTAGGTAACGAAAAAATAAACGGAAACTTCAGAATCCCCGCATTAGTCAAATATACCGTTACACTAACTATTTTTAACTACATCTAAAAATGTCGGCGCCAGACCTTCAGTATTAACGGGCGTTTCATATTTTACTATCGCAAGTTAATACGTAACGTTATCTATTTGAGTACCTTTTCAAGGTTCCAGTCCAGTACACCATTAGTACCATCTTAAACATTTTTTATGCCACTACAATTTTTTTGTATAAAATTTTAGAATTGTATTTGTATTTTTATATATATTGAAACTCAAAAACTACTGGGACAACTTCAAAACATTTTACCTATAAAAATGTTAACACTGAGTAACATAAGCTATGTTTTTTTAATTACACGCCAACGAAATCGCAAGCAACATTTCGATATATATCTCTATCTATATTAATATTATAAAGAGTTAGTATTTTTGTATGTATTGAAATAACTCAAAAACTACTGGGTCATTTTCAAAAATTTTTACATCACTGTGCTCTATTTTTTTTTAATTTCACAGGGGCACAGTCGCTAGCAACATCTAGTTATTCATATTTTTACAAATAGACTAAACAAGTATACCCAAACAGAGTATTCTAAAAGTTTCTAATTACATTATCATTATCTTGTTTTTCATCAATGCAATGTATTTCAAGTGAATTAAATTACGCAAGAACACAAACAAAAGCTAGCTCGGTATTATATCCAGTTGCTATTGTTTTTTACTTAAAAGAAAAAATATAGCCATGACATAATCTTTGTATTTAGTTTGTTTCTGTTTCATTTTACATACAGTTGACTCTAACTTCAATAATAAAAATCATTAGAACTTTAGTTTTGAATGTGGAGGAACACCTATGTACATCTAAGAAAGAGATGGATTGTGTAAGGTGACATGATCCAGAAGGAAGTGACTGAGATTACAGATGATAGTATCTGGAGGATGAGAACTTGTCACCCGACCCTACAGGATAAGGGGTGAAAATACAGATCCATACTGTAGCTTTTTCCCTGTGAAATTTTTAAAATCGGTACAATAGTAGTTTACATACAAAAATACAAATGTTTACTCTTTATAATATTAGTAAAGATTGAGGTAATAAACATGGGTTATCATGCTAATATTATAAATGTGAAAAGTTACGTTGGATGGGTGGATATTTGTTAATATCTGTAGTCTAAACTATTGAACGGATCTCCATGAAATTTGGCACAGGTCTAAAGCATAGTCTGGAAGAACACATAGGCTACTTTTTATCCCGGTAATAGTTACAGTTCCTGAGATACATAGCTTTTTGTTGTTTATATAATTCATATGTTTTCTAATACCATGCGGACGAAGTCGCAAGCAACAGCTAGTATTCTATATAAATTATTTGCTACAAGATGGATTTAATGAGCAAATATAAGGATTCAGTACTTAATGATAAATGTGTCCCTTATCAAAATATCCGTGATGTGTCTCCATAATTATTTCCAAAAACTGAGGGTAATATAATAAAAACGAAAGCTGACTTCAAGAGAAAAATTTCCTACTTTTAGTACACTTTATTAAAGATATCTAACTAAGATTAAAATATTTTATGATTGTCTTACTAATATTTGAAATCTTAAAGTAAACGGATCTTGGTGGAATTTTACATAGCTGTAGAAAAATTCTGAAAGAATACATAGGGTGTTTATGATGTTTTTTATCTCGCGCAGAGTTGCGGGCGACAGTTAGTCCATAAAAATAGCTTTCAGAACGCACTACTAATCTTGTATAACAATCACAGAAACCAGTAAAATAGTTGGTAGAAATGTTATTTTTAAGAAAAATAAACATTCTTTGAAAACAACTGTTAACACCTACGTATTCATAATCAATATTTACAGCAATAGACAATAGATAAACACAGACACATTTTAACTTTTTTTTATTTATTTTACTTACGTGTTCTTTATATCCTTGGCTGATATTACGTCGTTCTTCGGATCTAAAAACAATTTAGCACCTTGATGGATATATTTCCATCTGGAAAGAACGTCCTTCTTCTGGGGATCTTGTAAACAGAAGTATATTTTTCCATTCAAATTTGGCACAACTACTTCTAAACGAGTATCAGCTTCGCTCGTTTCGACGTTTTTTATTTCATAATTAGGATATAATTCACCACAATCACTGCCCACGGAAGCTGCACCAGGAGTTAATCTCCAAGAATAATGACCAAGGAATTGCACTCCGCGCACATGCAATAAATAATTACAGATCGAGTCTACGCATTGTTTACTCTCCACTTCTAAATTAACTATCCATGGATTTCCTACACTTGGCTCCTCACTGTACACTTTTAAAATTAAATAAAACAATAAGCCACAAGTCCGCAGCACTTTAGACACTGGTGCCATTTTTTAAACGATGCTGAGAATAAACGAATAAACGAAACCGCAACGTATATTTACTTATATATCGACATGTTTCTTCCGATTGACAGTTCGGCGGCAATTGTTGCCGGAACGATGGTTCTATGGTAGGTTAAGAATAAATAAATGCTGTCACATCCGGTAGCAAATTAAAATAAAGACCAAAAGGAGCAAATTAGATTCCAGTAGGTTACGCTAATTAAACTAAATACATTCTCTTACCCTATTGGTGTTTAACGAATTGAGATATGAAATATAAAGAAATCTAAAACATAAAATAAATATCTCACCTGTCATTTTTCCTACTAAGACAGCTGTTTTTTGACAGCTTCCTTCACATAATTAATCTGTGCATGACGGGCGTACGTCTTTTTCATCTGTGCAAATAAGAAAGAAAAGTCAAAAAACTGTGTGTTGGCTCAATTTAGGCAAATATTCATAATTATCACGTAATTATACATTATAATGAGACCTACATCAAACAAAGAGTCATGAAATTAGTTGAAATATATAAATAAATCTAGGCAATATAGTTAAACCGTGAAGTTTCTTTGTCAAATGTCATTATTGGATCGCCATGAGATTTAGCTTGAAATAGTTTAAAATTTTGTATGGATATTTTGGAAATGGAGGTGAGGGAGGCGGGAGATGGGGCTGCGGCTGGAGAGTTCGAACAGGTGCCTTCGAAACGATACAGCTGGGCAGAAGTCCGTCAGGCCGTCCATGATCTGAGAAAAGAGTTATCTTCATTGTCAACCATGGTACCTATGGCAATATCCTTTCGGAAATTAAGCAATGGTAAAACAAGAGTGTATTTTTTGCGAACCCCTCTCAACGGCTGGGAAATTACACTACTCTATACTGATATCACCCATTCTTCACAACCTAATAACACCAGGTTAGTATTTGCAATTTTTTCGCTCTTAAATACCGGCTCAAGTTTTTTTTTAATGACTAAAGTTTAGAGTATATTCTGCCAGTTTCATTTTCAATCCAAATTATGTAATTTTATTTGATTTATAACAATTTAAATTTATCACTTCTATATCTTATCTAGTAATATTGATTATTTCCATTATTCAACTTAAGTGATTTATTCATTCATCATATAATAATTGGGGCAGATATTTGCTTATTAAAATCAGTTGTTTGTACTATAGGCACATATATAAACATTACCTTGTTTTCAGTTGTCTAATCATATTAATATTATAAACAGAAGTTTACATGAAATTAAAATAGTCTTGGGTAGTACACATACAATGTACTAAAATGTAATGTTACTCAGCACTGTAGTAAAAGTAATGTTACCGAACGGCTTCTGTTAATCGGACATTTAGTACTTTTAGTACACTGCATGATATCGGTGTTCGCTTCTTCGTTGTTTGATTCGATTGAATATTTGCTAGAGTAAAGCATACACTTTCGGTAATAAAAAGTGGATAAAACTATAAAAAAAAAAAAAACTATACTAGTACGGTGCACACTTACAGATGTCCGATTATGCCCAAGACTAGTTTAAAAGAGTTTGATAAAAATCAGCACAGAATATAATCTGGAAGGAATGCATAGACTAATTTTTTTTTAATTAATTCCAGAAGTCACAGACTAGTTACCACAGTAGAGCCACAGTTAGAAACAAATTCTAAATATTTATGTATTCATGTGACTTAGCAACAGTTTTGTTTAACAATTAATCTATCTTTAATTAATATTAATCTGTTTTCAATCGGTTTATTGGTATTTAATCTTCTGATAAAACTATTATAGTAATTATGGTTTTTGGGTCAATGGAACAATGAATATTACAAGCATTACCGATGACATAGAATCTTAAAATTGTCCTTTGAAATATATTTTATCTATGGGGACTGGAAATAAATGATCCTTTGTCACTTCCACATACATCAGCTATCTTCAAGTAAAAGTTCCGTTAAAATTGGTTGACCCATTTTAGAGATTACAAGGAACAAACATGGATTTTCAGACAGGCAAAACTTAAAAAATTGATTTTTCATTTTAAAAAGGCAAACTCACAATGCATAGAAATTGCATAATACAAAGACTGATCATTTTTGTTCAATTTAACTTAAATGTAGTCTTGGTGAACTCATAGGTTACTTTTTTTTTTAAATTCTGATTGGATGGAGTTGTGGGGACAGCCAGTAGTTTATTTATCTATTTTCGCCTGTGACTCCCTCTATGTGTAATTAAAAAAAAAAGCAAGTAGCCTCTGTGTTCATGCAGACTATCTTCTACATCTATGCCAAATATCATAGAGATCTATTCAGCAGTTTAGACTACAAATTCTACCAAACATCCATCCAAATTTTCCCATTTATAATATTACTAGCTGTTGCTAGTTTCGACCATGTGAAAATAAAAAATATAGCTTATGTTACTCACAGATAAATTACCTTTCTAGCGGTGAATGGATTTTCTAAATTAGCCCATTAGTTTTTGAGTCATTTCAATACACAAAAATGTAAATCTTCCACTTTACAATACTAGTAAAGATTGACATTAAATAATGTGATATAAAAAGGTTTTTTTAATGTTTTCAGGTTAGATTGGAAGCCACTGATCGAGTCTAACATAGCTCTTGGCGTTAGTTCTGGCAAATGGTCACGGGAAGAACAATTATTGTGGGAGAGACAGCGTGTCGCAGCTTGGGGTATTGCATCGTATGAGTTACATCAGCCATCCGGTCGCGTCCTCTTTCCGTGTGCATCTTCACTGTTTGTAGCTGAAGAAGGAACTAATCAGGTTAGTGACTGGGGGGGGAATCACCGAAATTGTTTCCTGATTTTTTTTTTAATAATATAAGGTGGCAAGCGAGCAAGTGGCCACCAGAATCCACCGAAATGGAAAGCGACCGCCATAAACATCCCAGTTGCAGATGCGTCGCCTACCCTTAATTGACAGAGGAGGAGACGCACATAAAGAGGACATATTCCCTTCCTATTCGTCTTCTCCATTGTCAAATCCACTTTTCCTTTCCATCCTTACCTCTTAAGAAAAGGGTGGAAAGGGAAACGGGCTAAAAATTACGGCTCCGGCGACACACTCATCAGACTGTAGGCGGAATTGCTCCTACTTCATGCCTGTTTTCTGTGTGGTCATGGTATTACACCGAGTGAGCCAGCCCATTCGTGCCAAGATGTTAAAGCGAGCTCTACTGTTAAATTAAGGTGTCCATTTAAGATAGATTATGGTGTCTGTTGTGGAGGCTTTTTATCATTCTCAAAGTGATCATGAAGGGCTTGTTTGGAGCAAAATATCTATATCTGTACTATTATTATAGCTGTTGCCCGCGACGTCGTCCGCGTGAAGTTTGAAAGTTCAAAACTTACGTTCGCCCCTTTTTCAACCTATTACAACCTAAAGTATTACCTTGGTAATCCCTATCACTTTAAGCAGCGTAAGTGGAGAAAAGTTAAAACATTCTGATTTTTTAACTCCGTGGTCCAGAAATATGTTGTTTATTAATAGTAGCTAGTACGTGTAATAAAATTGGAGTGTCTGTTTGTAATGTCAAAAGAAAAATTCCATATTTCATTTAAATATAATACACTAGCTGTTGCTCGCGACTTCGCCCGCGTGAAATTAAAATATATAGCCTATGTTACTCACAGATAAATTACCTTTCTGATGGTGAAAGAATTTTTAAAATCGGCCCATTAGTTTTTGAGTTATTTCAATACATACAAAAATACAAAAATACAAAAATACAAAAATACAAAGTTTTCCTCTTTATAATATTAGTATAGATAAAGCATAAACACACACTTCTTTGTTTGTAAAGTTGAGTTTTGGGAATACTATTGTTGAAATATTGCCGAGAACTGTAAACATAATTTGAAAAAAAAAATTAAGAAAAAGTTTGAAGCACTTTAAGGTGAGGCACTTAAGATAATTTAGAAAAATCAATTAAAAAATGTTTGTTGAGTTCAACAATATGTATTGATCATACTAATATTATAAATGTGAAAGTTTAGATGGATGTTTGTTAGAGTTTGTAGCCTAGACTGCTGAACGGATTTCGATGAAATTTGGTGTAGATGTAAAGAATAGTCTGGAAGAACACATAGGCTACTTTTTATCCCGGGAATAGTTACAGTTCCCATGGGATCCTTTAATTTAGTTTTTTAGTGTTTACTCTATCAAATTGTAACGGTTCAACATATCTTATTGAAATTTGGCAAAGATATAAAACAAAGTCTGAAGTATACATGGGATAAGATTCATCCCCGAGAAATGTCCGGTTCCCGAGGGATATAATACCACGCGGTCGAAGTCGCAGGCAACAGCTAGTATTTTATAATTAGTTTAACAAATTTTATATTTCTTAACAATTTGGTATCAATTATTCCAGTCACCACCACTAGTCCCCCGCTCTCTGAGCACCGGCGGGGGCGCAGCCCTCACTCCTGCGATGTGTCCCCGCGCGCCCTCGCTGGTGGCGCACGCCGCGCGCGGCGACATCTGGCTGGCGGGGGGAGGCCTACAGCGGCCGACGCGACTTACTTACGCTTGTAAAGGACATGAACCTGATAGGTGAGTTGCATTACATAGAGAGAAATAATTACCTTTACACCTTACTCGCTAAAATTCGTTTAATGCATAAGGATTTTGTAAAGTTGCATTTAAATCTATACTATTATAATAAAGCATAAACACACATTTCTTTGTTGCCTAAGATGTCAGCAATTACAGCATATTTTTGAATAACTCTTTTTATAATAAAAAGCCCTATAATTAGGTCACGATTTAGACTGTATGTTTTCACGCTATTAAACTTAGGGGGTAAATATTTTGGATATAAACCCTAATGTGGGAAAGAGACCATAAGTTGTTGCCAACATCAAGGAAACAAGATTGCTATAGTAAGGTAATTGGTATTTTGACATTTGCAATTGAGAAATTGATAAATGTAATAAATTAAAGTTTTAATAATTTAATGCGGATGAAGCCCTTTTCTATATAAAGGTTTTTACCCAATTTATTTACCCCCTAAGTTTAATAGCGTGAAATAGCGTAAAACGTGACGTAAGTGTAAGGCTTTTTATTAAAGAAAGAATTATAAAAAAATATTCTGTGATTGCTGACATCTTACGTCACAAAGTAGTGTGTTTACGCTTTATTATATTAGTATAGATTTCAAACAGGTGACGTCACAAACAGCTAGATAGAGATATTTCTTGTATTTTAGATGTTTAGCCGATGACCCGAAGCAAGCTGGTGTCCCGTGTTACGTCACTCAGGAGGAGTTCTCCCGCTACACCGGCTTCTGGTGGCAGCCCAAATGTGATGGTGAGCCTCATAATTATATACAACATGAATACTGCAAGATGTTAGATTTTTTTTTATTTCTCTTTTAACAATACAAAAAGAATTAAGTCTAGCTTAATTTAAAAAAAAACGCTAAATAAACCTCAATGAATGAGAGATCTGAATGTACACCGGTAGAGGAAGAGAAAGAGATGGATTGTGTGAAAACAGTGGTAGAGCCCGCTTTAACATCTTCGCACTGTAAGGCTCGCCAGTAATACCACGACCATACAGACAGACGTGAAGTGAAAGCAATTCCGCGTACAGTCTGATAAGTGTGGTGCCGGAGGCCTAATTTTAATCCCTTTCCCTTCCCAACCTTTTCTTAAGAGGAAAGGATGAGAGGGTAAAATGGATTTGACGGTGGAGATGCATAGGAAGGAAGGAGGTCTCCTCCGTCAATGAAGGGTATGCAACGCATCTGCAATTGCGGATGTTTATGGGCAGCGGTCGCTTCGCCATTTCTGTGGATTCAGGTGGCCCCTTACTCGTTTGCCTCTTTTTGTTAAAAAAAATGAAAAGTGACATGATGAAGGGAGTGACTG
The DNA here is from genome assembly GCF_000836215.1 of Papilio polytes. Classification (NCBI taxonomy): domain Eukaryota; kingdom Metazoa; phylum Arthropoda; class Insecta; order Lepidoptera; family Papilionidae; genus Papilio; species Papilio polytes. The sequence continues at coordinate 284,314 of NW_013525511.1, forward strand.
ATGACGTATGATAGAGTTATTTGGAGGACGAAAACCTCGTGCGCTCTACGGAAGTAGGATAAAGTAGGGGAGATGATATACATATAAATATTGAAGCTTTTGAAGTAAAAAAAAATATTTACAAATAGCCATCTCTTAGTTAAAATAAGTATTCGATTAAAAAGTGAAATATCGAACAATTAAGAAACAATGAAAGAAATCTTTCAGAATGTCCTACGCATTTTCCAACCAGTGGTTAAGCAAGGGCGGATCCAGCTTTGGCGACCGGGGGGGGGGGGGNNNTCAAGTCTTTTGACCAACTAGCTCAGGGGGGGGATCATTACCGCCATGACACCCCCTGGATTCGCCGTTGTGGTTGAAAGATAAACAATTTTTTTTAACATATTAAGTTTGAGATTAGCGCCATCTATCGCGCAGTATGCGAAAAGAAAATATTCACAGTCTTGTGTGAATAAATGTATTTCTTTGCAGATGATGTGTTCAGGATAGTTTATGAAGAAGTTGATGAGAGTGAGGTGAAGATATTCAGTTTCCCTTCATCACAAAGTGTCAGCGGTGAAGTCGAAGAGTTCAGGTATGTTATAATTGATTTAATTTTTATTATTAAAGTAACGAAACAACCAACAATCGCACAACGGTTGTGCGATTGTTTCGCAGCCCAACTGTTCAGTTGCACAACTAAAAATGGAGTATAATGTTTGTAAGATACGGGTTTCTTACCACGATTGAATTGTTTATTTCCTTATATTTCGGCACATTTGCATGCGCCCTGTTCACGTGCTTACTGAAATGATGCGGTAGTCTGAAAAAAACCAATTCAATCGTGGTAAGAAACCCGTATCTAACGAATATTATATTTGTAAAAACCATGCAAGTTTAAAGTTATATAAAAATGGAGTAGTGTACCTCCATATAAGTCTATAAGGAAAGCAAGACTAAGTTGTGCGATAGTTTAGTCAAAGGCACGCACGATCTTAAAAGACGCTTGAAACACAATAATTATGTCTATTTTAAAAATTTAGATCCATTCAGGCTTTGGACGGATCTGTGTAATATATATTTTTTTATATAGAAAGAATTCTTCAAGAATATGCTGTGATTGCTAACATCCTAAGACACAAAGTAGTGTGTGTTTACGCTTTGTGTTCAAAAATTATATGATCTTAATGTATATAACATCATTTTGTATAAATTTAAAGTAGTGTCGCCTATTTTCAATTACCACGAAAGATTAGCACGTGTGGTTTTTCTATACTATTATAAGAAAGCGTAAACACACTTCTTTGTTGCCTAAGATGTCAGCAATTACAACATATTTTTGAATAATTCTTTTTTTAATTAAAATCCCTACACTTACGTCACGCTTTAGGCTATATTTCACGCTATTAAACTTAGGGGGTAAATATTTTGGATAAAAACCCTAATGTGGGAAAGAGACCATAAGTTGCTGCCAACATCAAGGAAACAAGATTACCAAGGTTTGTCATGTCATGTCATTTTGACATTTGCTATTGATAATTTGACAAATGTAAACAATGAAATAAAATTTTCATTATTTCATGCGGATGAAGCCGCACGGGAACAGCTAGTAAATAAATAAATTAAAAAAATAATAATTCTCTAACGCAATTAATTTTTCCCATCCCCAGATTCCCTCGAGCTGGTACTCCGAACGCCAAGTCTACTCTCAAACTGGTGACCTTCAGGCTGCAGAAGACGACTCCTACCACCGTCCTAGATTACTACCAAGAGGGCGCTGCTGAGGCACACTGTATGTATTAGGTAGAATATGTTCATAACAAATCTGGATTTGAACCTAGGACCTGTAGAATATAAGTTAAGTCTTAAAACCCCTGAGTCACCGACCTTCAACGTAAGCAACCCAATTGCGAATTTTTGGACTGCGGTCACTTCGCTATTTTAGCGAATTCAGGTGGCTGCTCCGTTTCCCAGCTTATACTGTCGGTTGGATAGCTTCTCTAAAACATTATTAACAACACAAGTTGTTGCTCGCGACTTCGCCCTCGTGAAATTTATAAAAGCAGTAAAAAGAGTTACTCGGTGATAACGTAGCTTTTTAATGGTACAAGAATTTTTGAATTAGGTCCCGTAGTTTTTGAGATATTACAATACAAACAAAAATACAAATCTTTCCTTTTTATATTAGTACTAGCTGTTCCCGTGCGGCTTCATTCGCATGAAATTGTGAACTTTTTATTTTATAGTTTACATTTGTCAAATTATCAATTATAAATGTCAAAATGACATGACATTACGACAACCTTGCTTCCTTGATGTTGGCAGCAACTTATAGTCTCTTTCGCACATTAGGGATTTTATCCAAAATATTTAGCCCCTAAGTTAAATGGCGTGAAAAAATATAGCCTAAAGTATGACGTAAATTTAGGGCTTTTTATTAAAAAAAGAATTATTTAAAAATATGGTGTAATTGCTGACATCTTAGGCAACAAAGAAGTGTGTGTTTACGCTTTATTATAATAATATAGTAGCTGCGTCAGTCCATTACTGGACATACTGGACATAATAATAAAAACAATATTTTTACAGCATCAGCAGAAGTTAGTGATTGTATGGAGGCAACTGATATCCGATGGTACGAGATGCGACAGCCGCTAAAGGAGGTCTTCCCCTGGTTTGAATACCTCGCCAGGGTCGGCTGGACGCCGTGCGGGAACTTGTGAGTAGACCAGTATAAACAAAGTAGACCGAAAGACCAGTAGACTAAGATGTAAATTAATTGATTTAAACTTTGTTGGTGAGTAAAGCTAAAACTTGCATTAAATATGTTCTAGTGATTCGAAATATTAGTAGACTAGTAGACGGATAGACCAGTAGACCAAGATATAACAAGATCTTTGTATTGCTGCAAAAAACTAATATACTAATATTATAAAGAGGAAAGATTTGTATTTTTGTATGTATTGAAATAACTCAAAAACTCAAAACCGATTTTAAAAATTCTTTCACTAATACATCCTTATATTATCACTGAGTAATATAGGCTACATTTATTGCAGAATATTTTTTGCGCAGACGAAGACGCGAGCAACAACTAGTACCTTATAAACAAATCATTACTCTTTGAACTTTTAGTAACGCCATCTATTACAACTGACAGTAATAATACATCGAAAACACAAATCCGAATTGATAACAGCGCCATCTATCTACAAACGTTACTAATTTTTTGAATCTGAATTAATAACAGCGCCATCTATCGTAACTTACATTGAAACCTGATTCCGCAGCGTGTGGGTCCAACTTTTGGACAGAGAGCAGCAGCGGTTGGAGCTGGTGCTGATACCTTTGAGTGAGTTCAGCTCGCCCACAGGATATGAAGGTGCGGATGTGACGCCCACAACTGCATATAGCGATGAGTGTAGAAGAGAGGTGAGTAATATATGTTTTTTACTAATATAAATGCGATTTAGATGGTTTGCTAGAGTTTGTAGCCTAAACTGCTGAATAGATCTCGAAATTAGGCATAGGTGTAGAAAATAGTCTGGTAAAACACAAAGGCTGCTGCTTTTTTTTAATTCCACACGGACAGAGTCGCGGGCGAAAGCTAGTACTTATACTTATATTGTAATGAGGAAAGATTTGTTTATTTCTAGGGATATACTCAAAAACTACTGAACGGATATAGAACTTCTTTCATCCATGATAAAGCTATGTTATTACTGAGTGACATCTTACCAATATAAAAATTTGGATGGATGGATGTTTGTTAAAGCTTGTATAAACTACTGAACGAATCTCGATGAAATTTGGCATAGATGTAGAGGATATTGTAGCACACGCGTGGTACTTACTTGTGTTTTTATTTTAATCTCACACGGACGGAATCGCGGACAAAAACTAGTAGACTGGATTAATTACTAGATTTTTTAAATCCCACGCGAGACGAGAACAAGCAAGTAATGTAAATGAAAGAAATAGGGTTATAGTGTCTTAAAACTTAACTAGATGGCGTTATTTTAATTTTTTTTGATATTAACATAAAACTACTTGTATAAAAACAATAGCTAGTTTCTTCCATAGAGTCTAAAAGTGACAGTTCTATAGATTTTTTTTTTAATTCCAGCAACAAATCCAAGTTTTAATATCGGAGACAGCACCTGATGCGTGGATTAACGTCCATGATATCCTCTACTTCTTACCTCGAGTCGCAGTCGATGAGGTCAGCTTCATCTGGGCATCCGAAGAGACGGGATACCTTCATCTCTACCTGGTCACCTGCAAACTGCAACTAAACAACACTCAAAGGACACGGTGTAAGTAGGGCAGTCGCTGGAACACTGGAATGTTACTGACATGTATTGTTTGATATTTGATTTCTAGTGTTATATGGTCATTGATATTTTACTGGCCTATATATGTGCCAGTAACTGGCATGACAATGAAATTTTTGTTTTACTGGCTTGTGTACCTTTAGTATAGCATGACTATGAAAATAGATTAATGAAAGCACTAGAAATGACATCACAAGTGTAGAATTTTCGCATTCGAAAATAATATTTAGCATATAACACTTCTAAGATCGATCTAAAGTTTTGGATGTATGGATGTTTAATTTTTATCTCCAAAGCGGCGTGTCTGAATGAAATTTGGATTTTTTTTTATTATATATCTTAAGATGTAAGATTTGTTTTAAAAAATCAATTAAAAAACAAGTTACTTTCATTGGTTTTCAACGCGATTTTTCTTCCCCTTCAAATACTTAAAATCATGTGTGTGACAGGTTTTGTATCACATTTCAGCGGTGATAGAAATGATAACGGATGATGAGTCCAACGCTGTGGGTCCTAACATCATCAGCAAAGAGGCCATCACCAGCGGAGAGTGGGAGGTGATGGACAGAAAAATATGGGTGAGTACCTTCTTTACTCAACTTATAGGGTAATTTTTCCCATTTATGTATCTTTGTTTTATTTGTGACTAGCTGTTGCTTGCGACTTCATCCGCCTAGTGTTAAAAAAGGAGTAAAAATATGACCTATGTTACTTACTGAAAACGTAGCTTTTTAACGGTGTAAGAATTTTTGAAATTGTCCCAGTAGTTTTTGAGTTATTTCAATATATACAAAAATACAAATCTTTCCTCTTTCTATACTAATATTATAAAGAGGAAAGATTTGTATTTTTGTATATATTGAAACTCAAAAACTACTGGGTAAATTTTAAAAATTCTTTCACCGTTCGATAGGTAATTTATCTGTGAGTAACATGTTACTCTTACTAATATCATAAATGTGAAAGTTTAGATGGATGGATGTTTGTTAGAGTTTGTAGCTTAAACGGCTGAACGAATTCCCATGAAATTTAGTATAGATGTAGAGGATAGTCTGGAAGAACACATAGAGTACTTTTGTTTTATTTTTATTTTCACGTGGATGAGTCGCAAGTTACAGATAGTGTAATATAAAGAAGTATCAATATTTTACTATTTGGGACTCTAAGGAGGAGGGGTAGCTACCCCCTCTGGCAACGCCCTTACATATTTTTATAACTCCAGGTAGATGAAGGCCGGCAATTAGTATACTTCGTGGGGCTGAAAGAGACGCCCTTAGAGCGACATCTGTACGTGGCCCCGCTGCGCCCCGCGGCCCCGCTCACCCTGCTCACCGCCCCCGGACACTCGCACACCGTGGATATTGATGACGTGAGTATTCTTACTATTGGAATTTACTAAAATAAAACAGAATAGATTTAACAACGTTTACAATGTTAGTAAGATTGATGTTATCCGCATGAAATTATGAAAATTTTATTTCATTGTTTACATTTGTCAAATTATCAATAGCAAATGTCAAAATGACATGACATGACAAACCTTAGCAATCTTGCTTTCTTGATGTTGGCAGCAACTTATGGTCTCTTTCCCACATTAGAGTTTTTATCCAAAATATTTACCCCCTTACGTTTAATAGCGTGAAAATATATAGCCTAAAGCGTGATGTAAGTGCAGGGCTTTTTATTAAAGAAAGAATAATTCAAAAATTTGCTGTACTTGCTGACATCTTAGGCAACAAAGAAGTGTGTGTTTTCGCTTTATTATAATAGTATAGATTGTGAACACAGTATTTTTAAAGATTAAAAAAAAAATAAGAACCTCTTTATTGCCATCTAAGAATACACAGAGTTGTACATAATAAAAAACATACATGAAAAAATTATAACAGATGGCAAAAGGGGGAGGCTCAGCTTAACCGATACAGGTTGAGATCCAGTGTCGAGCTGGTTTTCAGCCACCCCCCTTCCCAAGATTATTTATTTTATTTTTATTTATTGAAAACATTACATGACACAAATTAAAAAAACTATGCACAAATATGGCCCCGCAAAAACCATATAATTGGTTTGTCCACGGCTGCGCTGGTTTTTTTTTTTTTTTGTGTAGAATTACATAAAATACATACATATATAAATAAAATATTATATATACTGTATATAAATAAAATATTCTGTTCAAGGGCTATTATCAAAAAGATGGCTTTCCAAATGTTTAACAAATAGTTTAAATTTTGAATTTTGATTTGATGTAAAAGGGAGCGTAGATAGTCGGAGGTCGCTGTAAACTAGTGATTAAATGTTATTTTTTTAGCTGTAAATGCTTTATTTTTGGATGTTTTTTGCAGGATTGTACAACAGCTGTTATAACGACGTCGAATATCAGCAGCGTGCCGAGCACGCGCGTGTACCGCGTACTGCACGCGGAGCGCACGCAGCTGCTGGTGCAGGGCACGCTCATGGAGAGGGCAGGCTGCGGTCAGTGCAACATACATACATACATACATACATACATACATACATACATACATACATACATACATACATACATACATACATACATACATACATACATACATTTATAATATAAGGTGGCAAACGAGCAAGCGGCCATCTGAATCCACCGAAATGGAAAGTGACCGCTGCCCATAGACATCCCCAATAGGAAATATGCATGTATTTTTTTCTTTTTTTAAACAATTCTACTTTTTATAAAATAACCAGAATAAAAATTGACGCGAAAATATTGAACCATTGAGCTAAAAATAATAAAATAAAATTACGACCATTTTCGAGCGACTAAAACACGACCGGAGTTGACATGAGACGATTGACGTCAAACGTCTTATTCCATTCATAACATACGCTCAGATGTCACTTCGATGTAAAACACAACAAAGTTTCTCAAGGTCAAAAAGTCAAAAATCGATTCATTTTTATTATTCCTGATACAAACAAGTGGTAATTAATAATTCTATTCATTATTTTTTTATTTTAAAGTTGGTTTTGATATCGTGTTTACAGTAAAATACTTCAAGACTGTATTTCTATATAAACTAACGTAAATGAACTGTGTATTGTCAACGCAGCGACGCCATATTAGATAAGCCACTTGCTTCGACCAATAGTGTGCGTTTTAGAACTTAGCGAGGGAATTTGAAAAAACACACTCTTTAATGATTAAATTTCGCCACTAAATCACATTATATTTAAAAAAATCTTTGCAGGAATTTTTTATAGTAATAAAGAATACTTAAAAAAAGTTTGGTACAATTTGGCGTTATATGCATATTGCCTATTGCAGATGCGTTGCCTACCCTTCATTGACGGAGGAGATGCACATCAAGAGGACATTTCCCCTTCCTATGCGTGTCCTACACCGTCAAATCCACTTTTCCTTCCCATCCTTGCCTCTTAAGAAAAAGGGTGGAAAGAGAAAGGGATTAAATTAGGCCTACGGCACCACACTCATCAGAGTGTACGCGGAATTGCTTCCACTTCACACGTGTCTGTGTGGTCGTGGTATTACTGGCGAGCCGTACAGTGCGAAGATGTTAAAACGGGCTCTACCACTGTTATATACATGCATAATACATATATACCCACGAGCTGTTGCCCGCGACTGCGTCCGCATGGTATTAGAAAACATACGAAGTATATAAATTACAAAAAGCTACGTATCCCTCGGGAACCGGGCATTTCTCGGGGATAAAGCTTATCCCATGTGTACTCCAGACTTTGTTTTATATCTGAGCCAAATTTCAATAAGATATGTTGAACCGTTGCAGAATGATCGAGTAAACATTAAAAAACTAAATTAATGAATCCCACGGGAACCGTAACTATTCCCGGTATAAAAAGTATCCTATTTGTTCTTCCAGACTATGCTCTAAACCTGTGCCAAATTTCATGAAGATCCGTTCAGCCGTTTAGGCTATAAACTCTAACAAACATCCATCCATCTAAACTTTCGCATTTATAATATTAGTAAGATTAATCTGTCAGTACATCGTTCTGTCAGTGTTAGCATATACATTCATACATCGATACCTTTGTACGTAAATCCGTCTAGGTAAACTTTACATCCATACAACAATCGAGGTATGGAGTGCGGGGAGGTGCTAAATAACGAACACGTCTGATTTGGATAACGCACTGCTTTAATCTTACTGCTTACTAATATTATAAATGCGAAAGTTTAGATGGATGGATGTTTGTTAGCGTTTGTAGCCTAAACCGCTGTACTGGAGATCCTCCATGAAATTAGGCACAGGTTTAGAGCATAGTCTGGAAGAACACATAGGCTACTTTTTATCCCGGGAATAGTTACGGTTCCCGTGGGATTCATTAATTTAGTTTTTTAATGTTTACTCGATCATTCTGCAACGGTTCAACATATCTTATTGAAATTTGGCACATACATAACAAAGTCTGGAGTACACATGGGATAAGCTTCATCCCCGAGGTGTCCGGTTCCCGAGGGATACGTAGCTATTTGTAATTTATATAGTCCGTATGTTTTCTAATACCACGCGGACGAAGTCGCGACAGCTCGTGTAACTTAAAACTAACACTAACTTACATACTTAAAGAAATATGACGTTCCCCTACCTCACATCTATCGATTCATCAACCCATCGGTACATCCATCCATCGACATCTACAATTTTGACAATAGTAAACATTGAATTATTATTTTTTGTACATGTTAATATTTTGATTATTTTGAAGGTTTTATTTCTGTTTTTTAGAGTCATCATCAGACAGCCGCAACTTCAACGGCACTTGGGACAGTCGAGGTGATGGTGATGAAGACGGTGATAGTACATTATTAATTAGAGGTTTATATTATTTTTATATGTAAAATAAGCGACCAGTAGGTACACTTAAACCCTATGGGTTTTTGTACTGCTTCAAATGTTAGCGTATTTTGTTTGTGTACAAAAAAACTCATTTATACTGGCTTTCGTCCGCGACTGCGTTTGCGTGGAATAAAAAATGAGTAGTCTATGTGTTCTTCCAGACTATGCTCTACGTTTATACCAAATTTCATCAAAATCCGTTCAGCAGTTTAGGCTACAAACTCTGACAAACATCCATCTAAACTTTCTTCTAATAAAGAGGGAACACGAATAGATGATATACGAAATGAGTATATTAGAGGAAGTTTGAGAGTAGCCTAAGTGGTAGAAGGTTAGCATGGGGGCATGTTAGAGGAGGGATGAATCATGGAACAAGGAGAAAGTTAGTTTTGAGTTAGTGGTAGAGCCCGCTTTAACATCTTTGCACTGTAGGGCTTTTTCCGCGTACAGTCTGATTAGTGTGGTACAGAAGGCCTATTTTAGTTTACTTTCCACCCTTTTCTTAAGGGGAAAGGATGGCAAGGAAAAGTGGATTTAATGGTGGAGATGTATAGGAAGGGGAAATGTCCTCTTTATGTACGTCTCCTCCTCCGTCAATGAAGGGTAGGATGTTTTTAGGCAGCGGTCGCTTTCCATTTCGGATTCAGGTGGCCGCTTGTTCATTTGCCACATGTAGAGGTACACCGGTAGAGGTAAACATAGAAAGAGATGGATGGTGTGAAAGGTGACATGATCAAAGAGTGACAGAGATGACGTCTGATAGTTATGTGGAGGACAAAAACCTGTTGGCTACAGGAGTGGGATAAAGAGAAAGATGTTTCGATACAGAGCGCAGTCTGAGTGCGATAAACGTGCCGCCGCCGGAGATACTGGAGACGCGGCTGTCGTGCGGCGCGCCGGCGTACTGCACGCTGTGGCGCTGCGCACGCGCCGGCCGCAGCCCCACCGTACTGCACGTGTATGGCGGCCCTGAAGTACAGACCGTCACTAACAGCTATAAGGTAACAACTTAACAATTTGCTTAAATATGTATAAACGAGCTTTCGCCCGCGACTCCGTCCACGTGGAATTAAAAAAAACAGAAGTGAGTAGCCTATGTGTTCTTCTAGACTATCCTCTACGTCTATGCCAAATTTCATCGAGATCCGTTCAGCCGTTTAAGCTGCAAACTATAACAAACATCCATCTATCCATCCATCCATCCAACCATCCATCCATCTTTTTTTTTCCAGATCTTAGATCCAGATTTTAGTTTGATTTGAACATAAAATATGTAAAAAACAGTATATTTTGTATTCAAATCTATACAGGGTATCCGTCAACTACGTATGCATATGTTAGCGGCTCGTGGCTTCAACGTGGTGTCAGTTGACTCGCGCGGCTCCAAGCACCGCGGCCGCGCCTGGGAGGCGGCCATACGCGGCAAGATGGGACAAGTCGAGTTAGACGACCAGGTAACGCCAGGGGAGGGGATGTCCCCTGTGTCCTTAACTTGCAAATTAACTATACTATCATTCCTTGTTTAAAATTGAGGTTTGTTATGTTTTTATACGGGTTTTAATGGTATTGGTCCTTTAAGCAGGATTTTTTAGTGTAAATGTAAAAAAAAATAATCAGTGTGCATAGGGACAAATATCCACTTTTTTGCATCCCTTCTCTGTTTATTAAGCCTACCTGTTTTTCGCTATTTTCGCGAATTCAGATAGCCGCTTACTCGTTTGCTACACTATGATAAGAAACAAACCGTTTGTAAGAATAGAAAATAATGTCTAATTTTGAATTCTTCAGTTTAATTGGATTTATTTTGGTCCTTGAAGTCGGATATTTTTGAATTTTTGAAAATAAATATATTTAAATATTGTAGACGTTATTTTTACTATAGGTCGAGGTGCTCCAGTGGCTGGCGAAGGAGACCGGCTGTATAGACATGGAAAGGGTCGCCATACACGGATGGAGTTACGGTAAGAAATTAGTTATTGGTTTTTCTATACAAATAAGCTTATATTTATGTAGTAATACAATACGTTAGTTATTATAAGATGATATATAAAAATTAAAAAAAAGCGAAGCTACCGTTATAAAAACACATTCTCAAGTAAAGCATGTGAAGGGAAAGTTTAACATTGGAAAGGACACGAAGGGAAGGGAAATATAGTCTTTTTGTTCTACTTTTCTATCGATTAAGGGTAGGGTTCGGAAATGCAAGTTCGGGTGTCTATGGGCAACGGTTGCTTCGCTATATCGGCGAACGGCGACGTAAAGTAATACTAAGTGGTATTTTCACTTGTGTTTCTTGTAATAGATGTTGTCTACGAGTGTTAAAGCAAGTTTGTTGTTATAGGTGGCTACCTCTCGCTGTTGGGTCTAGCGACTCGTCCCAACATCTTCAAGGTGTGCGTGGCCGGAGCCCCCGTCACCAGCTGGCGGCTGTACGACACCGCGTACACGGAGCGCTACATGGGGCTGCCGGCGCGCGCGCCGCACGCCTACAGCCGCGCCAGCGTGCTCGCACACGCGCCCTTCTTCCCTGAGCGGTAACACGACCCCACACACCCCTACACACCGCGCCACGCCCCTACACAACGCGACACGCCTCCACACAGCCCTACACACCGCGACACGCCCCTACACACCGCGGTACGCCCTCACACACCCCTTCACACCCCTATAAACCGCGACACGCCCCTACACACCCCTTCAACCGCGCCACACGCCTACACATTTCAAAATGTCCCTGCAGACATCTACACACTGCGGAACTTCTCTCCCCCACAGCCCATGCTTGTTTACTGCGTACTCGGACTAAAGTGATAAATCCGACTCCAAGGACCATCTAACCGATATTTTAAATTAAAAAGTTTGGATGGGTACTACGTACCTCCTAAATAGTTTAAAAGATCTGGATGCTTGTAACAGAAGTAGAACATAGTCTGAAAGAACACATAGGATACTTACTAAGTTGTTTTTTAATCCGCGCAAACGAAGTTGCTACAAAAAGTGTAGTAGAAAGATGTTATAAAAACTCCTTCATATGTTTTAATAAGCTTTACATCCTGCTCGAAGGACCATATTTAAACAGTAAATAGCTTAAGCCCGCGACGTCGTCTGCGCGGAGATAAAATAGACATTAATAAGTGAACTATGACAAAAAAATGTCGTGATCTGTTGAGTCCTTTTGGAGATACATAATAACAAACATCCATCCAATTTTCGCATATATATTGATATGTTTTGTTCCCAGCGAAGGCAGACTGCTGATCATCCACGGGCTTGCGGATGAGAATGTACACTTCTGTCATACCGCGGCATTGCTCGCTGAGCTCGTGCGACTCGGCAAGCCTCATCGTGTGCAAGTAAGAGATCTACAAAACTATCTTTTACTAAAATAACAATATTTGTCAACTAAAAAACAAGGCCGTATAAACATCGAAAAAAGGTTTAGAATTGGAAGAAAGTGGACCAATGACATTTAAACTAGCTTTTATTACTAAGTTTTTTTGAATGTCCCGAACCAAGAATATGATTCAAATAACACAGAGATTTTTGTTTAGATTTGTAATGACTAAACTCAAAAACTACGGTACCGATTTAAAAAAAAATCACTATTAGAAAGCTAAATTATAACTAAATAAATACCCAGTGTAGACAAATAAATAAAAATAAATATATAGACGCAATGAACCTTTTTCACTGATACTTTCTTTGAACAGTACTATATCAGGTGTCAAATTTAGTGCCATCTCATATTCCCACATTTTGCAAGAATTATAACAAGCTCCATCTTTTGTGATAAAATAAAACATTTCAATAACGCCTGTATAGCAATTAATTAAAATAAAATTAATTAAAAGAGCTCAAGTGACAGTGGTAGTGCCCGCTTTAACATGTTAGCACTGCAGGGCCGGCTCGCCCCCAGTAGTACCACGACCACACAGAACAGGCGTGAAATGGAAGCAATTCCGTGTACAGTCTGATGAGTGTGGTGCCGGAGGCCTAATTTAAGTCCCTTTCTCTTTACCACCATTTTCTGATGAGGGGATGGAAAGGGGAAGTGGATTTGACCATGGATGAGATGCATAGGAAGGGAAAATGTCTTCTTTATGTGCGTCTCCTCCTCCGTCGGATAAGGCAACGCATCTGCAATTGCGGATGTCTATGGGCAGTGGTCGCTTCGTCATTTTGGCGTATTCAGGTGGCTACTTGCTCGTTTGCCTCATTATGTTATAAAAAAAAAAGTGAACTGTCAACTATGTGGATCATTTTTTTTAACTATTTTGATAAAACATAAACAAGTAAATAAAATATCCAGGTGTACCCAGGGGAGAGACATTCCCTGCGCTCTATGCACGCTGCGAAACACTACGAGGCGACATTACTGCACTTCCTGCACGAGAATCTGTGAAACCTGCAATATACTGCCCATGAGTAAATTAATTTGTTAATGCTTTGTGTAGTTTTATTTTACCCTTATTTATCTCCTACCTTTCGTCCGCGATTTCGTCTGGAAAAAAAACAAAAGTAAGTACTTTATATGTTCTTCCAGACTATTCTCTCCATCTATACCAAATTACATCGAGATCCCTTCAGCCGTTTACGCTACAAACTCTAAAAAACACCATCCATACTCGCATCATACTAATATTGTAAATGCGACTCTCGTCAGAATGGCGCGCTCCAATACGCTTGAACGACATTGACAGCTGTCATAGTGACGGACGTATGTGCCGATAATCTAGTGTTGCGCCGATCCTCCAGCGCAGTGGTGATTTTTAAACGGTAATATAGTTAAAAATCCTATAAGAACTGTAATAAATTATAATTAATGTTATTTGTCTTAACATATATTTCCCATTATTTCTTTATTTTCTTTACCTCTCTCCTAATCCTGTCGGTACTCTTCCTTACATCTCTATCAGCCGATATCTCGATTTACTCTCAGCATATACTCTATAGCAATGTCGGCGTTAGTATAGGGTTCGGTTGGGCGACAGCCCAGGGTTTTTAAGAAAGCGACACAAGTGTCCAATTAACTCTCTCTTAACCCCCCCTGCTCCTTTGCTGTGGTCAAAAATAGTGCTGTAAAGCAGTAAGAAATCTAGCCCAGTGCGCAAGTAATGACTAGCACTCTTCTGCATAATGTTTTCTTCGGTCTTTTGTAGTATCCACAATCTTAGTACTTATTGTCCCTTACCCTGTAATACAGGGTGCAGGATCATGTTAAAATAGCGAAGTCTTTACACATATTTCTATTAAAATGTACAGTGCATAGAACATTAATTAGACAGGGAAGGGAACCAACATTCACTTACCCTGAAAAACTACTAACCCTATACAACTTTTTCTGAGTAAATGATGGTCCCACAAATGACAGTCGATTTCAATTTAAGCAATAAGGTAAAAATTTTCAAAGTTATAGTTAATTTAAGTATTTACCATTAACTTGAGATATCTCAGAATTTAGATATTTCCAAGTACACAGAAAATGTCAAGCTGTGTTTATGTTTTTTTTTTTTATTGATATTACTAACAATATGTGTTTAAAAAATACTATGAATTAATTAAATCCAATGAGGATAAAATCACAAATTTGAACAGCAAAAAAAAACATTTAATACTAGTTGGCCTATTTTAGGATTAACCGCAGTTCATGTTTTTACAGTAACACAAACATGACTGCTAATTAAAGACGACGGTTACCCAGTCTGGTATTTCCCACGCATCGACTATTGTTAGGTTTGAAATACAACCAATTAAAATATAAAAACCACATGATTTCCTTGTTTTCAGCATATGTATAACATACAAAGGTACAGTCGGGGAAATCTGCGGTGTCTATCTTTGAGAGTATTGCCTTATTTCTTGCAGAACTCCACCTCTTACATAAAACCAATTAGTTAGCTAGTTCCGAAGACGAGATATTGAAATACAAATAATTGTCAATCGTCTCCCGACCTTACCTTACTGCCCCAGTGTCTGTCAGGTATTCGTCCTCCAAATAACTATATTATAAGTCATCTCAGTCATCACTCCCTTCTTGATCATGTCTCCTTTTACGCAATACATCGTCCACCTCTACCGGTGTACAATTAGTCATGTATCACTGACCGTTTTTGTCAGACACACACAGACACATTTCAAAGAGTTTTATTATTATTATTGTAGCTTCACGTCTCAATGTGTACAGCACGTACAAATAATTGTAGTTTTAAAACGGAACACTGCCAAATTCCCCGACTGTACATTTTTATATTAAGAGCGTTTAACCATAGTAACTAGTATGACATAATTTAACAGTGGTAGGGCCCGCTTTAACATATCTCACTGTAGGATCGTCTCGCCCCCAGCAATACCACGACCACACAGAAGACAGGCGTGAAATGGGAGGAATCCCGCGTTTCGTCTGATAAGTGTGGTGCTGGAGGCCCAATTTTAGTCCCTTTCTCGTTCCAACCTTGTAATTGGATGGGAAGGTGGAAGGAGACGCATAGGAAGGGGAAATATCCTCTTAATGTGCGTCTGTTCCGTCGATTTAGGGTGGGCAACGCAATTGAGGATGTCTATGGGCAGCGGTCGCTACGCCATTTTGGCGGATTTAGGTGGCCGCTTGTTGTTTGCCACCTTATATATGAAAAAAAATCGAAAATCATTGGTAAATGACAAAGATCGAATGTGGACTTTATAGTCTTTGGTCCAGTTCGATCAAATGCATAACAATTATGCCGCTGTTGCTTTCGTAGTAACAAAATATATTTTTTATTTCAAATATCGAAGATTTACGATAAAAAGTTGCGGGTAGATCACTCAACCTGGCTGACATTTGTTCAGAATCACCTTGGGACGATCTTATATGTATACTTCAATATAATTACGTTTAAAAATTATTTAGCAAATTCACAGAAAACCGGACTGGCCAGTTAAATAGTGATGTGCTACTGTAAGTATATATAGTATATATCGAAAAACGCTAATAAATTTAGACATACAAAGTAATATTGAACTAGCAAAGAATTTTTCAGCTTTTATACTTTATACATGACTAGTTGTTGCTCGCGACTTCGCCCGTTTGAAATTAAACAATGACACTAAATTTAGCCTATGTTACTCCCAGATAAGTTATTTTTTTAATGGTGAAAGAATTTTTTAAAATCCTTTCCTCGTTATAATATTAGTTTAATAAAAGAAGTGAAAGAGGTAGTTACATCTTTTCTATTAGCTTCCCAACTTATAGTCACGATACACAGACGATATACTAATATTCAACAGTTATACGTGTTTCCATCAACGCGAATTATTCCATAAACAGTATGTTAACCATAATACTTGCGAAGTCGCAATTTTAATAGAAATTACAATTAGATAACAACTCTGATCGCGTCGTTAAACGTTGTGTGGAAATATTCATATTATAATTTATTTAGTTATCGATAAAATAAAACCTGGAACATCATTACATCTCTATAACATCATCAACTTTGTCCTCAGTTCGCGATTCGCGCGACGCTGGCATGACGTGTTTATGCGTTAATTTTAAAGTTTAATTTTAAAACAATAAAATAAGAGATTAGTAAATTATAATAAATATCATTGTGCTGTACTTATGTTATGTTGAAAATTTAATGTAAAATATATCTGCAAATAAAAGGTACGTTAACTTTTTTTATTTTAATTTTCTGTCTTGTTTTCCTTAAACACTAATTGATGTAAAGCCAGAAAATAATAGTTAAATCGAGTTTTGATATTAATAGTGACAAAAGATTTTATATGTACGGGTTTCTTTAATTTGTAATACGTCTTTTTTTGTCTAATGTCCAGTTTCCTAGATGCGTTGAACTAATTATTAGTGTTTTTGGTTCGAGAAATTCTTGAAATGCGTTTCCGAACTACGTAACAAGAGTTTTATCGTTGACATTTAATTAAACTAACTCTAATTCATCAACCCAGCATGAGATCTTCAAGATTTGCCAAAGATTCTCTACATTAATATTTGAATTATTTCACTCGCTGTTGCCTGCGACTCCGTCTGCGCGGAAATAAAATGTAGCCTATGTCTTCCCGACGCTTTAGATCGGGAAATACGATGTCACATTTATCTAAACTTGATATATTTAGAATTTTAGTAAAATCATATTGTCATCTGGAACACTTGCATGCTACGGACATGTGTGCAAGTAAAGGCTGGTTGTGGGCTCAGTTTACACTTAGCCAGTACAGTTTGTCAGTAGACTCAATAACTAGACTGGTAATCAACTGGCATAGTGTGACTAAATGGCGCCAGAGTCCAAAATGACTGGCTGTCGTTCTCAACTGTAGTGGCCAAGTGTGTACCAGGCATTACGAAGCTTTGTCGATAGTTTTACGATCTCGTTGACATATATGAACTAATTGTGCCAGTAACTGGTATGTGCCAATATTAACTACATGTGTAGCGTTACTACTCCGTTATCTTCTCATTGTCATCTATACTTGTATATACTAATAATATAGAGAGGAAAGATTTGTATTTTTGGATTTCTGATTGTATTGAAATAACTCAAAAACTATTGGCCGATTATAAAAATTATTTCACCGTTAGAAAGGTAATTTATCTGTTAGTAACATAGGCTATATTTCATTTGACTGCTAGTAAAACATATTTTCAATCTCTTAATGCTGCTCTCAGAGAATTTTCATGGCTGTGTTATTTTTGTTTTTTCGAACTTCGCCATTTTGGCGTTGAGGATATATTTGATTAGGTGTTAGACGTAGTTATTAATTATTACTCGATATGACGTGTTCTAATGCTTGTAGTAATTTATACGTAAGAGCAAAAAACCATTGGGTTTTTGTATCGCGGACAAAATAATTATCTAATTGTCTATATCTTCAATCTATACATATAATAAAATTGGAGTGTTTGTAAAATCAAAAATAAAATTCCAGCTTTCGGGAAGATGACGTATTTTCGATGATAACGAAAATTGCATTTTTTTTTCTATCTGTCTGTCTGTCCGCATGCCGCGTTTGTTCCAAGTAATCTCCTAAACGACTGGACCGATTTCGACAGGACATTCACTGGACGGTAGCTGACATAAAGGCGTATAAGCTACTTTTTTTAAAATTCCGCGCCGACAAAATGGCGTAATGAGTGGTCCGATTTTGTTGGGACTGAAAGATAGCTGGTAGAAGGTAGATGCACGCGGGTATGTGATAGATGACTTCGTCTCGTCTGTAATCTATATTTATACTTCTATACTATTATAATAAAGCGTAAACACACACTTCTTTGTTGCCTAAGATGTCAGCAATTACAGCATGTTTTTGAATAATCCCATTTTTAATAAAAAGCCCTACACTTACGTTACGCTTTAGGCTATATATTTTCACGCCATTAAACTTAGGGGCTAAATATTTTGGATAAAAACCCTAATGTGGGAAAGAGAACATAAGTCGCTGCCAACATCCAGGAAGCAAGGTTGCCATGGTTTGTCATCGTCATTTCATTTTGACAATTTGAAACATGTAAACAAAAAAATAAAATTTTCATATATGCGGATAAAGTCGCACGGGACAACTAGTGTCTTCATGTCCATTTATTAGGATGCACCCTAGACTAAACTATCGCACAACTGTTCGATTGTCGATTGTTTCGTAGCTCAACTGTTTAGTTTTACGATAGTTTCAAAGGTGTGCGGACGTTGTAAACATTTTAAGAGACCTTATGGGGTTTTGAAATGACATTTAAAAATATGTGGACTCAAAGTAAATTAAGAACCTGTTTGAAACCAACGTAAAGAATTACAAAAAGCTATGTCCATTTTAAAGATTTATTATCTAGCATTTAAAGTTAACAACAAACTTCTTTTATTGCTTTTGGTATTTTTAAACTATTAACATACTTTTTATTAGCGACTGGCTGTTCTCGTGCGGCTCCATCCGCATGAAATTATGAAAATTTTATTTCATTGTTTACATTTGTCAAATTATCAATAGCAAATGTCAAAATGACATGACAAACCTTAGCAATCTTGCTTTCTTGATGATGGCAGCAACTTATGGTCTCTTTCCCACATTAGGGTTTTTATCCAAAACATTTACCCCCTAAGTTTAATGTCGTGATAATATATAGCCTAAAGCGTGACGTAAGTGTAGGGCTTTTTATAAAAAAAATAATTATTCAAAAATATCGTGTAATTGCTGACATCTTAGGCAACAAAGAAGTGTGTGTTTACGCTTCATTATAATAGTATAGATATTAATTTAACCCTGCACTATAGATCTCGTCAGGAATGCGCGCGATAATCCCAATCCTTCTAATGACATTGACAGCTGTCGGCTAGAGACGTGACGTTTATGCCGACAATCTTGTGTTTCATAGAGCACGGTAATTTTTTTTCTCAACAGTATATTTTGCGCCAAAATTTTATTTGACAAGCTACAATTATTGTTCATTTTTTTCCTTATTAAATGTAAAAGGTAAAGGTTGTACAGCCATTATGAAAACGATTTCTTTTTATTAACGTCCCATTCACACTTCTTTTATTTTAACGAGTCTGTTTTAAATTGAAAAGAATTGTTAATAGTGGGTTATGAATTGATAATGCTGGCATAAAAAAATCAAGTCCGCTTTGAATATAAAAAAAAACTTTATTTATGTACAAACTTAAACCAAGTAAAATGTGATGTATTTTTTTTTGTTTTTATACAATTTTTAAAGCGTTTTTAATATCTACTTTTTCATCGATTAGCATGTAAATATAGATATTTCTTAATAAATGTAGGAAAAATAAGTACTTATTGCACAAATCTTTCAATGGACAAAGATCAGAGACCTTGATGTCACAACATATCTGAATTTGTACACAATTCCGTTTATGAGAAAGAATTATTGCAGTACTATATTTAGTAAGGCTTATACCGTACTTTATGTACAATTTAGAATTTATTATCTATATTTATACTTCTATACTAATAATCTATGCTATCTTACTAATCTTACTAATATTGTAAATGCGAAAGTTTAGATGGATGGATGTTTGTTAGAGTTTGTAGCCTAAACGGCTGAACGGATCTCCATGAAATTCGGCATAGATGTAGAGCACACTCTGGAAGAACACATAGGCTACTTTTTATCCCGAAAAAAGTTACGGTTCCCGTGGGATTTATTAATCTATACTATTATAATAAAGCATTAACATACACTTCTTTGTTGCCTGAGATCTCAGCAATTACAGCATGTTTTTGAATAATTCTTTCTTTAATAAAAGCCCTACACTTACAACACGCTTTAGGTTATATATTTTCACGCCATTAAACTTAGGGAGTAAATAATTTGGAAAAACCGTCATGTGGAAAAAGAACCACAAACTACAAGGTGCCAACATTAAAGAAGCAAGGTTATTATGGTGACCGTAATTCTGACATTTGTAAATGAGAATTTACCAAACGTAGACAATAAAATAAAGTTTTTATAATTCCATGCGGATGAAACCGCACGGGAACAGCTAGTTTATAGTAAAGGTCACTACATATACACAGATAAATACTTCATACTTGAACCATTGGGTTACGTAGAGTTAATAAATCGTTATAGTGTGTCTAAATAATTTAGATTAGTTTGACAATTCATTTCAAATTTAGTAGGGATGGGTTGTGTAAAATCATGAATCTTATCGATTTTCGATTTTTATTCTTATAGAAGTTGGAATCGATAGATTTATAGTTATAACCTATGAATTTAAAAAAAAAACACTGTTTTCTCAAATTAATAATGACCATAACAAATAATGAGAGTAAATAAAGGTTTATTACTACTACAGCCGTACGTAATCGAATTGGATTTCGCTATTATTTCTGTCATCGCTAAATTCTCTACACTATAATCAATACTAGAATTGTCTTATAAATTAGTGAATAAGAAAATAATAATTTTAGTTGAGTTCTATAATTATTTAAACCGAATATCGATAGTTCATGATTGTTCGCTTTGTGTTTGTTTCGTCACTACGATACCTGTCTATTAAGTATGGCATTTCCCTTCATACAAATTGAATTCGATACTTCAAATGCGTCATTTATCAAACTCATCTATCTTATTTAGACACACTATGGAGCGCACAACTTGGACTAAAATATCTCACAACTATTCATTCGCGGTTTGATTCCTACGCGCTTATATGGAGGTGCACACTACTCGATTTGTAGTTGTGCAACTAAACAGTTGAGGTTGCGAAACAATTGACAATCGCACAGTTGTGCGATAGTTTAGTCAAAGGTGTGCCTGCTCTAAGTAAATGACGACAAAAGCCATGCATAGTTTAGTAGTGCAAATTATGTTTCCTTAAGTTAACAACTGATGACGATATGACTATGTTTATTATGTACTCAGTATAAATAAATTTATAAACTAATTACAATATAATAAAGGTATTTAATCAGTAATTAATAAAATAATAGATTTTTTTAAGTAAAATAAATGTTAATGTGGCTGAAAATCTTCAACTAATTCCATTAATGAAAAAAAAAGTCAACGTCAAATAAACGACTTCGATTTGAGCGCGAAATCAATAATAGTTTTGACAGATTATGGACGTAGTTAATTTTTTTAATTTACTAATTTAATCGTATTTCTAGAATTTGTAATTGAGCGATTAGTAATTAAGTATAATTTTCGATGCGTATTTCGTTATTTTACGTAATCAGCTTTTAAAGTTAAAAATAGAAATATTTTGAGTAATATTCAGGTTATATCTATTAATTATTCTTCTTTCCTTTTTATCTGTTTCACTAATGTAGAATGCATTAAAATATTTCCGGTAAAAATGAATTGTGATTCTCGTTTTTCGCGCCCGATATCGCAGTTTAGACAAAGACAAAAGGTCAAATGCCACGGAGTTCAATCGACTAGAATAACCAAGTCGACTAAAATAAGATATTAAAATTGGAGATGTTTTTTTTTTATTATTATTGTCTGCGAATTTTATCCGTTTGACCATGAATTTCTTATTTAATAATACGATTATAAAATATCAGCGAATTATGAAATAGATAATATTTAGATAAAAATATACAAGAAATTTTAAACTAATTTGACATTTGCTATTAATTTCTTATACTTTACATAACGTAAAATTCTCGTTAATATAATGTCAGTATCTATACTGTAATAATTACTAAATAAATACTGACAGACTGGTTTGAAAACAGGCGTGAAGTGGAATCAATTCCGCGTTTCGTCTGATGAGTGTGGTGCCGGAGGCCTAATTTTAGTCCCTTTTCCTTTCCACCCTTTTCTTAAGAGGGAAGGATGGAAAGGATAAGTGGATTTGACGGTGGAGGAGACGCATTTGAAGGGGAAATCTCCTCTTTATGTGCGTCTCCTCCGTCAATGAAGGGTAGGCAACGCATCTGTAATTGCGGATGTTTATGGGCAGCGGTCACTTTCCATTTCGGTGAATTCAGGTGGCCGCTTGCTCGTTTGCCACCTTTTATCATAAATTTTCGTGGGCCGTTTCCGAAGACAGACGATTTTTAAATTTCATATATTACACTCAGGGGCCTATAACAATACCCTATGCAAGCAGACGCACGTTTCTGATGGGGCAAACGACCTTCCATACTACGAACATAGGTACAATATCATAATATGATACTACTTAGAATTATATTATCTGAAATTTATATCCCGTCATATTTTATTTTATCTGTACTAGCCGGTTTTCCTTCATTATATTTCCGGTTCGTGTTATTAGTAATTCTTAAAGCGTCGGCACAATGCACTAAAAGGTTATCACTGGCAATTAAAGATTCTTTTACACTTATCTAGGGAGGGGATCACACTCTTGCGCGGGTAAAAAATAGTTTTTATTCCTGAAAGAATCCTTAACTACACGTGATCTGCTTTTAATAAAACATTTGCAAGTATATACCACTACAGAAATTATAGACAACTATGAGCTTTGACTAAAGTATCGCACAACTGTTGTGCGATTGTCGATTGTTTCGCAGCCTTCAACTGTTTAGTTGCACAACTAACGAGTAGTGTACCTCCATAAGCTCATAGGAATCAAAGCGAGATAACAGTTGTGCGATAGTTTAGTTCAAATGCGCCCTCTTTTACTATTAAAAACGTAATATAATCGCTTATTGAGTTTGCACAAACAAAACACGTGTATTTATTGTTTTCAAATAAATTTATACAGAAGAATTACTTAGATTTATTTAAAAAAAACTATTAAAACACTAAATGCAGCAGTAACGACATTAATTTCTAAATTGCAATAAAATTGTATGAATTTCCGTACTTATAAGCCTGATCGTTGTAACTCTGCAATATTGACATCTCTTTCACACTATTTGTAAGAAACAGAAACAAAATATCAGTTTCACGCTATTTGAATTATGTATAAATTCAACAGAAGATGCTGGTCTACTTTCTACTGCTGGGTTCTACCCTGGCGTACCCTCAAGTTACGATAAAACCGGACGTCCTGGTAGACGTGTTTGGCACACCGCCTACCACCAAGAAAGCACCAGGACTTGAAGATGTAAGTAACCAGTTGTGTTTGAAATAAGGTAGAGAAATATCTGAGTAACTATGCTACTCCTTACGATAACATCTTACTCTTCAAAGTTGTCTTGACACAATGGACATACGTACAAACACAAAAACGCTAAAAAAGTAATTACTCCCTTCTGATTCTGAGTCAGTCGGTTAAAAAGTTTGAATTTCAAATATAATGAAATTTTTTGACAACTGTTCGTTTTTATTACTTGAAAAACCAATTAGTCACTAATGGCCAGTATCTAGATACTTTTAACCATTCGGTATTCTTTTTGATTCGATAACTTGAAATGCGTTTCCGAACGTAACTTGAGTTTAAATTCTTCGAAATTTAGTTCATCCTAATAGTTATGTAATTTCAGCATCCCAGCAGAATTGTTACTTTTGGTTACAAAAACTAACAAAATCATTTCTTACCCCTTCCAGATAACAGTGCGACCTACGGACAGTACATCTACGTTCGTCGACAGCAACGGGGATGCGTGCAAATGTGTGCCTTATTACCTATGCGATACGAACTTGAATGCTGTGGACGCGTACAACGAGACCGTCACTGGCGCCTTCAAATTGGATATTAGGTATGACGTCATCTGTACAGATACATAATTAAATGTATAGACCATAATAGTTTTATCTTCGGGTAGGCTATACTTAGTATAGCAGAAGCTAAAAGCATAGTTTTCTTTTTTTATATATTTTAACTGCCCATAGACATCCGCAATTGCAGATGCGTTGCCTACTCTTAATCTGCGGAAGAGACGCACATAAATAGGATGTTTTCCCTTCCTATGCGTCTCCACCACCGTCAAATCCACTTTTCCTTCCCATCCTTTCCTCTTATGAAAAGGGTGGAAAGGGAAAGGGACCGCCGGTACTACACTCATCAGACGAAAAGCGGAATTGCTTCCACTTCACGTCTGTCTTCTGTGTGGTCGTGGTATTGCTGGGGGCGAGCCTAACCATTCGTGCGAAGATATTAAAGCGGGCACTACTGTTAAATAGTAGAATAGAATAATCCTTGTCGGTTTAAACGAATTTATATAAAATTTCAATAGATTCGGCGTTGACGAATGTCAGGAGAGCGTGGAGCGTTGCTGCAAGGACCCGAAGCCCCCGCAGCCGCCGCCGGAGCCCGACACTAAGAACCTAAAGGGCTGCGGCTACAGGAACCGGAAAGGGATTGATTTTAGTATTACTGGTGGTTTTGTGAGTTATGATTTTAATTTTATTTTTATAATTGTGTACTTTTAGAATCGTATGTAACAAGAGTACAGTAAAGGTAGATAGAAAGAGATGGACTGTATGAAAGGTGACATGATCAAGAGGAGAGTGACAGAGATGACGTATGAAAGAGTAATTTGGAGGACTAAAACAAGGTGCGCTCTACGGCAGTAGGATAAGGTAGGGGGGCTGATGCTGGTATGTCCAGAACGTTAGCAGCAGACATGATAAAATTTGTTAAAAAAAAACTTTTTTTATTTCCGCGTATTTCTGCATCAAATCGATTACACTGTTATTTTGATTTTCTTGATACTTCTTCAGTATTTCTCAAAGTTAGACTATCCAGCGGTTTTTTCAGTTTACTTTCTCATCCAGGGTTCAGAGGCTCAGTTCGGTGAGTTCCCATGGGTGGTGGCATTACTGGACTCTGTAGACGGTCGCTACGCGGGCGTCGGTGCCCTCATTCACCCTCAAGTTGTGATTACAGGCGCACACATCGCTTCCAAGTATGTTACTGAATAATTGTGAATTTTGTTTATACTAGCTTTCGCCCGCGAATTCGTCCGCGTGCTATTTAAAAAGCCAAGTAGCCTATGTGTACTTCCAGACTATTCCTATATCTATGCCAAATTTCATCCAGATTCGGTCAGCCGTTTAGGCTACAAACTTTAACAATCATCCATCCATCCATCTAAACTTTCGCATTTATAATATAAGTAAGAAGTAAGATTAATAAAAATCTACTAATATTTTACTTAAAAGAGAAAAAAAGCTTGTAGACTAAACTATTGAATATGTTTCGATGAAAGTCATACACATAGTGCATCTGGAAGTACTCGTAGACTACTTTTTTTTAATTCCACGAGGACCTCCGGGCAAAAGCTAGTTCTAAATAAGACGCGAACTATTAAAAAAATCATTAGTTGTTATAATAACCATTTACATAATTTAATTTTTGTATTACAGATTCCAGCCTGGCGGGCTGAAGATCAGAGCTGGTGAATGGGACACACAGACGAACAAGGAGCGTCTGCCCTCGCAGGAGAGGATAGTCCAAGAGATCTACCTACATCCAGGTATACTCTTAAAATGCAGGACTCAGGCTAGGTCGCCCAGGGCGCCCAGGGCGGGTGACGGAAAGGGGCGTGAGGAGTACAAACTACTCTCACATAATACTCTTAACCCCCACTAGTTATGGTAAAAATGCGCCCTAAAAATCGCCCAGGGCGTTAGTAACCGGTACTAGAGAATGTGTCTAATCCCATATACGACGGCCATCTTGTTTCTTCACTTTTTCCGATTTATTAGACAGTCTGGTTCTAGTTAGGTTAAGCACTTGACTTGTAATCTAGGTTCTGGTTTTGATTCCCGCCGTACCAATGGGATTTTCGTATTTCACGAACACAATCTACCCGACGTTCTTACGGTGAAGGAAAACATCGTGATATATCTGTGAAGAAATTCAAAGATATTTTTTTTATAATATATGGCGGCAACGAGCAAGCGGCCACCAAAATGGAAAGCGACCGCTGCCCATAAACATCCGCAATTGCAGATGCGTTGCCTACCCTCAATTGACGGAGGAGGTGACGCACATAAAGAGGACATTTCCCCTTCCTATGCGTCTCCTCCACCGTCAAATCCACTTTTCCTTCCCATTCTTTCCTCTTAAGAAAAGTGTGTAAAGGAAAAGGGACTAAAATTAGGCCTCCGGCACCACACTCATCAGACGAAACGCGGAATTGCTTACACTTCACGCCTGTCTTCTGTGTGGTCGTGATATTACACCGGGCGAGCCGACTTATTCGTGCGAGGTATTAAAGCGGGCTCTACCACTGTTACTGATATGTGTGAAGTCGCGCAGTGACCAGTGATCAGTGATAGCACACAGTAGCTACAGCCTACTCTGAGTTAGTAACAGCCTTTGTCAAAGTGAAATCCCATTGGTAAGGCACAAGGGCGGATCTAGCTTTGGCACCAGGGGGGGGGGGGTCACATAGTTGTGGTCAAGTCCAGAGGTTGACACAATATGTAAATACATTTTGTCAAGCTCTCGACCAACCAGCTCGGGGGGGGGGGTCATGACCCCCTGGATCCTCCGTTGGTACGGCAGGAATCGAACCCAGGACATCAAGTGCTAGAAACACTGCACTATTGACGCTCTAGTGAAGATACAGTCTGGTATTTCTAGAATTCCACTCGAAGAGTCTTCGTAACGACCTGGCTCTGCTCCTGCTGAAGGAGCCAGTGCAGCTGGCTGACCACATCAACGTCATCTGTCTCCCGTCTCAGGATGAACTGTTTGAAACTAGCAGAGATTGTGTCGCTAACGGTTGGGGAAAGGATAGCTTTGGTATGTAATCTTACTAATATTATAAATGCGAAAGTTTAGATGGATGTTTGTTAGAATTTGTAGCCTAAACTGCTAAACGCATCTCAACCAAATTTATCATAGATAGCTGTTCCTGTGCAACTTCATCCGCAGGAAATTATGAAAATTTTATTTTATTGTTTACATTTGTCAAATAATAGCAAATGTCAAAATGACTTGACATGTCAAACCTTAGCAATCTCGTTTCCTTGATGTTGGCAGCAGTTTATGGTCTCTTTCCCACATTAGGGTTTTTATCCAAAATATTTACCTCCTAAGTTTAATGGCGTGAAAATAAGCCTAAAGCGTGACGTAAGTGTAGGGCTTTTTATTAAAAAAAGGATTATACAAAAATATGGTGTAATTGCTGACATCTTAGGCAACAAATAAGTGTGTGTTTACGCTTTATTATAATAGTATAGATTCAGAGCATCTGGAAGAACAGACTACGTATTATGTTACTTTTTATTTTCACGCGAAGTCGCGTGCGTAAGCTAGTATTTTCATAAATGAAATCCGACAGGTAAAAAAGGCAGTTACGCTGTGATTTTAAAACTCGTCGAGTTGAATATGGTGAGGCACCAGACGTGCGCCGCCATACTGAAGTCCACACGACTCGGATACAACTTCAGACTGCACGACAGCTTCGTGTGCGCGGGGGGGGAGGAGGGCAAGGATACTTGTCAGGTTTGTATTGGGAACGGTAATAACAGGGGTGGAGTCCACTTTTTTTCTTTTTTTATATGATATAAGGTGGCAAACTCGCAAGCGGCCTCCTGAAACCACCGAAATGTAAAGCGACAGCTGCACATAGACATCCATTGACGGAGGAGACGCACACAAAGAGGACATTTCCCCTTCCAATGCGTCCCTTCCACCGTCAAATCCACTTTTCCTTCCCTTCTTTTCGTCTTAAGTAAAGAGTGAAAAGGGAGACTAAAATTAGGCCTCCGGTGCCACACTCATCAGACGAAACGCGGAATTACTCCCACTTCACGCCTGTCTTCTGAGTGGTCGTGGTATTGCTGAGGCGAGCCTGAATTTCTTCACCGATATGTGTATCACGATGTTTTCCTTCACCGTAAGAACGTCGGGTAAATTATGTATGAAATTCGAAAATCGCATTGGTAAGCGGGATTCGAACCCAAGCTGTAGATGACAAGTCAAGTACTCAAACCCCTGAGCCACCGACGCTCTTTTAGTGTCAAATATGCCTTATTCATGTTTTAATGTCTGCTTTTAGTACTTAAAAAAGTTTGATTTATTATACTTATGCGATGTTTCCGCAGGGCGATGGCGGGGCTCCGCTGGCGTGTCCCGTAGGCGATGACAGATACAAACTGACAGGTTTAGTCGCGTGGGGCATCGGCTGCGGGGAGAAGGGAGTGCCCGCTGTTTATGTCAATGTGTCAAAATACCGCGCTCTTATTGACAGCAAGATGGCGGTCTGGGGCTTCGATACTAGCGCCAATAACGTTTAATTTTTTATTATATTAATAAAACAATTCATATATTTTTGTCGCTTTATTGAACTGAATTATGTTTTTTTTATTATTCTTAACTGTTGGTCAAGACTTTGTCTATGTGAAGTTATAATAAGCCAAAGTATAATTATGTATCCGTAATATCGGATTTTGTTCTCTTATGTGACAGTGACGTCATTTTTAACCTATCTGAGCCTCTATCAGCCAGTGGTAGAACAGGTCGTAAATATAGCCTTTGTTAAGCTCTGATAATTTAGCTTTTTAATTGTGAAAGAATGTTCAATTTGGTGCAGTAGTTTTTGAGTTATTTGGATACATAAAAAAATCCATAAATACGAAAAAACAGAAAATGTATAAAATTTCTGTAGTTTATTGCAAACTTTTGTTCGTGACATGGTCTTCAGGTAATTAAAAATCAACAATCACATATATCCTGTCACTACTACACTTCCTAAGAATTATGTTTAAGGCGCAGTTCTAGTGACATTTGCGTTCTTTGGGAGAAAGTAGGCGCGCGCAAACAAACATTACAGTGGTAGTGCCCGCTTTAACATCTTAGCACTGCAGGGCCGGCTCGCCCCCAGTAATACCGCGACCACACAGAAGACAGGCGTCAAATGGAACCAATGCCGTGTTTCGTCTGATAGTGTTGTGCCGGAGGCCTAATTTAAGTCCCTTTCTCTTTACCACCCTTTTCTTATGAGAGGATGGGAACGGAAAAATGGATTTGACGATGGAGGAGATGCATAGGAAGAGGAAATATCCTCTTTATGTGCGTCTCCTCCTCCGTCGGATAAGGGTAGGCGACGCATCTGTAATTGCAGATGTCTATGGGCAGCGGTCGCTTTGCCATTTTGGCGGATTCAGGTGGCGGCTTGCTCGTTTGCCATCTTATGTTATAAAAAAAACACGGGCGGACTGGCGCGAAATCCGAATGGTGTTAGGAGTTACATATACTAAAATATCACGAATCAAATCTTTGTAGAAATCCTGTTGTATGCTTCCAAACATGCGCAATTGGGAACAGCGCATTTAAAATTGCTCCAGTAGCTCGTAACATACAAAAATACAAATATTTCCTATATTATTAGTAAATTCATGTAGAGGGTGACCAATGGGATTTTAAATTGAAACATTTGTTTATTTAACTTCATTTATTATTTTTTTTTAACATTTTCCTTAAAAACACTTTTTTCTTAACATCTGTCATCTTATAGATCTAATTTTTACAATATATGTCAAACATCGAAAAAAAATAATGAAAGAATATAAAAAGACTTACTACACATACCTAAAATATAAATAAAATTTGAAAATGGAAAATGGATAAAAACTTATGTAACTTTATTTACAAACGATTTTCTTAATAACATACTATTGCTCGCGACTATACCCGCGTGGAATTAAAAAATAGTATAAATGTAGCCTATGTTACTCACTGATAACATAGCTTTATTGAAGGAAGAATTCTTGCAAATTGGACCAGTAGTTTTTGAGTTACTACAATACATACAAAAATCCGTAAATACAAAAATACAAATCTTTCCTCTTTATATTAGAAATAGCTTTCGCTTGCGACTCCGTCCGCGTGGAATGGGGATGTTTCCTAATTTTTGGAATTGCTTTTATTATGTAGATAAACCATATCTTAACAAGAAAAAAAATATAATAAAATCATATACGCAACATTTAATTACAAAAACACTTAACTAAAAACAACTTCTCGAAAGACCGCGAAAACGCCTCATGACATGACGTCACTACTTTTCTAACAAACCTCGCGTCGCGGCCTGTCAAAGTCATTCAAAGTGACCAGACGTAAATTGAATTAGCTATTCAAATAACTTTTACTATTTTTTTTTTCGTCATAGCGATCGAAAAATTTGCTCGTAAAATATGTCGTAAATATAAAAACACTTAATAAAGGAGTCCTCATAATATAACACACGCAAACTCAATTATTATAATCATTAAAAAAAAAATATAACTACAAAATGCACTGACATTCACTGAAGCTGGTCACACTGCCATGTTGTTTGCGAAGAAGTGACGTCACCGAGCTCTGATTGGTGTTTGAGATCGAGTAATGGAGGGTAAAAATATTGCAGCGTTTTTAATTTATATTTCAATGGAGACAAACATTTAAGGTCTCCAAATGTTATTATAGGTTTTAAAATATTAAACGTAACTTTATTTGAATTTGTAACATTAGGAAACATCACCAATGAAAAAAAACAAAAGTGAGTAGCCTATGTGTTCTTCCGGACTATCCTCTACATCTATGCCAAATCTCATCGAGATCCGTTCAGCTGTTTAGGCTACAAACTCTAACAAACATCCATCCAAACTTTCGCATTTATAATATTAGTATGTTAGATTTTATTTTGCTTAGTCACAGTATACCATTCCTATTTAATTTTCAAAGTAGGTAACACTGTACTGCAGTTAGCCTTCTCTAACTCAGCTTGGAGTTGTTTCAGACGCGCTTTAGCTAGAGTCAAATTTGCATTCGTCGCTCGCATACTCTCCTGAAAATAATACACAAGTTAACAAACACAACACTAAAAACATCTGTTAATGTTACAAACATCAACTTGCCCTTATCCCTTATGGGTCGGCACAGTACGCTGCTCCATACATCTCTATCAGTCATATCTGAATCCACTCCTCTTTCACACAATCCATACTTTCTTCGGTCTTCTTCCTTTACAAGTAAGAGATGGAAAGAAAAACAAGAGATATGTGAGTTCTGTAGATTGCAAAACCTTTTTTTATATAGACAGGGTTCTTTTATCTTAGGTTTAATACTAATGCATTTATAGTCGGTTTCCTAGCTTCATTTAATGACAAATGCAGACGGATTGCATGATGTTATCGAACCAACAACTAACGAATGATTAAATATAGCTGGGAAACTGGCCATAAATTGTTTACAAGAAATTTGTCTGCGTAAAAATAAAAAAGATATTAAAAATCTATGTTACTAAGTGATAACATAGCTTTTTAACGGTGTAAGAATTTTTTAAATTGGTCCAGTAGTTTTTGAGTTACAAATCTTTCCTCTTTATAATATTAGTATATATTACTATAGGTACTATAGGCCCTGGATGCATAGGACCAGGCCATGATAAACCAATGAGAGAGGCCTATACCAGTCCCCTGCCCAAGGGGAAATTAATAAAGCATTTTTTTTTTATATTCAGCTATGGACGACATATGGCTGACAATAATGATGATGGTAGATTATTTAAAATCTTACTTGTACTGTGAGCAACATTTTGTCAGTTTTTGTCAATTTCTCCACTGATATGTCAGTCGTGTGACGCATTAGACCTTCCAGTGTGGCTCGGAGAGACACATTGCATTCCCCTATAAGGCAATAGATTAAAAATTATAACTAAAAATACAGCAACGTTTTAAGAAATCTTATATGGTAAACTAGCTTTCGCTCGCGACTCCGTCCGCGTGGAATTAAAAAAAAACTAAAAGTAAGTACTCTATGTGTTCTTCCAGACTATCTTCTACATCTATACTAAATTTTATCGAAATCTGTTTACCCGTTTATCCATCCATCTAAACTGCCGCATTTATAATATATAGTATGACAAAATTAGATGGATGTTAGAGTTTGTAGCCTAAATTGCTGAATCGATCTCAATGAAATTTGACATAAAAATAGAGATGTCGACGTAAGTCTGGAAAAACAATGTGTATTTAATTTGTTTTTTTTTTTTAATTCCACGAGGACAGAGTCGCGTGCGTAAGCTAGTATAAAAACATAGTACAGTTGAAGAATTAATTTCATATTTGGATTCCACATGAGAGGTATATTTTAATACATATATGGCTCTGAAAACTTACTAATGGGCTACTCTCAATGTCTATGTCAAAATATATAGGAATCTAGAATAAATAAGTCACAGACATGTTATGCTTAAATAAAATATAGTCTATCTATCTATCTTTTGTGTTAATGGCGTTTCCTTAGAGATTTTGCTAATGTCAAATATATATAATACTCTAACACAACAAGACAACCACGATATATATACAGCACAGACAAACTACAGCTTAATATTATTATGGATAATAAATGAACTAAGAACATACACGAAAGGTGAGTTCACAAGAGAAAGAAGCGATTTGAGATCAATGGGGTAAAATAGTCTTCTTTACCTCTTATGTTTTCTTTCAATTTGTACAGAATAACCTTACCAATATGGCCGTCGTGTCAAGCTAATGCAACACACTTATTTTGACATCCGACTACTATCCGATTATTAACATAACAAGCAGAATTACGACATTTTAAAACAATGACATATATATTTGAATAATGTGTTGGGTCATAATTACCAAGCTTATAAAGTTATTTCAAATGACAAATGGTATTGATTTATAGCACAGACTACATAAATAACCTCCCAGAATACAGAATACATAAAAATAGTTAAAAAGCTTACATAACTTCTGATGCAGTATTGAATTGTACAACATCTTTGTTGGAGTTTGCGGCGACATTGACACTTGGAGAGGTGAATCTATCTCGATGTTGTCACTTTGTGATGGTAATTTCGATTCTGAAATATTTAGTCAAATTAATTTATCTCTACCCCAGAGATAAATTGAATATTGATTATTGCTAGTAGAATCAAGAGAGAAGAGAAATTATTTTTTTTTTTTATAAGAGAAGGGGGCAAACGATCGGCGGGAACACAAAGGTGGTCAACGACGCCCATGGACATCCGCAACACCAGAGGAATATGTTAATTATTTATAAAATATGTGAGAAACATTTGAGTTATTGACAGATTATGGGCATGAATTATGTTGAAATTTGAACAACTTTTCATAATGCTCACCATTGTTGTAAAAGAAACCTGTGAATTTTTTCTAAAAATTTAGCCTAGTAATTTCAGCTTTGTGTTTATATATTATTTAGTTTGTTTCTTCTTTTTTATACCTATCTTATGTGCTTTACTTACCATCATCAGACTCTGGAGCTTCTCCGCTGATCACAAAAACTTTGGAATTGGAGAGAATGGAGTCCTACAAAATTAATGCGATATACTAAAACTGGTCAACACGAAGAAGTGGGAAGTAAAAATAACAAAATCTAAGATAAATAATATGGTTCTTTTTTCAACTTTTGCTGATAGAAGTTTAGATAATTAGACAAAATATCTGTCTTTATTAGTTTCTCTTTTATATTACTTACAGGTGATTTAGCTACTTCTATTTCCGAGTCCGATTCGGACGCTTCACCATCCACTACGTGTGCAGATTTAGACATGGTTATTTCTTATTAATTGTTCTAAATAAGGAAAATATTTACTAAAATATCCTTTGAAGAACTTGTTTACATTTATCAAATGTCATTCAGTCACTGTCAACTGTCATCTTCTTTGGGATTATGTTTTTAAAACTGATTGCCAGGCAAATGTTTTGTGATCACACGTATATCTCTTTAAACATTTAATAATAATAAATACTATTTAAGTATTTTTATTAAATACAAAAAAACCTTTATTATAGAATGCATCTTACTCATACTTCTTTTTTAAGCAATACATAATTTAGACAATTTTAAAATTATGGAGTGTTCGGAATAAATCTAGTACTTTAGGATTTTGAGGTTTTACGACAAATTCCCAACATCCCACCAACAAACGCTTACTTATTTCATTATCAAATACCTGCGTTGTGTTAACATTCGTTATGGATGATTGGTGAAATAAAACAATTTAAAACATGAAGAACTGACTTTATTATCAGACGTAACGTGGACGTTTTGACACAGCAATAAATTGTATCTATTTACATAATAAATTACACGCTTCACAATATTTTTAACGTCTTAAGAATAAAAATGACAAATCTATACATCCATGCTTCACATTAAAGTATCGAAAAGATGCATTAAATCGTACTAAACTGAGTTTCCATTCTCAAAACACTCGTACGTACAGTCACGGAAAACCACGGTGTTCCACTTATAGGAAATACCAAAAAAAAAACAAATTAGATAATAATGTGCGGCGAACCACGGGCCAACAATTTTCGTACACACTTAAAAGCTGTTTCATATTGTTTTTTATTCCGTGTCATCGTTTAGAAGCGTTCAAACGACTGTAGTTTTAGAGGTTGACACCGCTTGATTCCTCGACTTTACCCATTGACATCACAGTTTTTTAAGAAGAATGAAAACAATGACAACAAATTGGAATACGAGTGTTTGAGCAACGAAAACCCAAGAATAAATTTCTAAATCTACACATTGTAAGGCGAATTTTGTTGCTATATTTTGTCCTACCGTATTTGGTTGTTATATTTAATCAACAATTTTTAAACTATTATGTTTTGTTATACGTTTTCCCCTATTTTCATTCTATATTAAACACGCAGTCTATTTCTATTTTATCTATGACCTATTAACTTTACTAAGAATGGTTACTTGAAGCTACTAAAAATGACCAATTATTTACCTGGTTTTTGTGGTAATATAAAAGCTGGTTAAAATCCTTATTATCAAACGCATTTTAATCAAGCATACATTAATAAATTCATTTCGTTCATATCAAAGATATTTATACCTTTTTTTTCTACTTATAGCCTGACCACGATTATAAAAATATCCTGGGGCCGCTAAAATCGCCAAGTTCTATCGTTATCCATAAAGTACTTATAGCCTTACAAATAAACGCGGTATAAATTTAAACTTAGGAATAAACTGAGTATTAGCAAAATATATACTATTTTTTTTATATTCTCAGTTTATTCCTAAGTTTAACTTTATACCGCGTTCATTTGTAAAGCTGTTTGTGGTTTTATATCTGGTCAAGCTATAAAAGAGTGCTTTCTTGCTCTTACAATATTATGTTGGCAGTATTGTAAAGGTTTTTTTTAAACGATTTTTTATGTAACATATAGATTAAAACAGTATTAACATAATTTATAAAGGTAACATACACGGTAGGATCTAATAATATGCTAGTTATTAAATTAATTTATATATTACCTTCTCGGAAATTTGATAAATCCATTTTATTAACACACGTCTGAACAAATACAATTTTTAATAAAATACAGAGATCAAATGCACAATATTCATTGTTCCTTAATGTTGGCAGAATGTCCTTATATATTTGTGTCTTTCAACAGAAAAAGACGTAAATTGTCAATGGATAATTTTTATGCATTTTTTTAATATCGACAAATAATTTTTAATTAGCTGTAATTACATAGAATGATTATAAAAATGTTTTGTTTAAGATTGATTTTTTTAAATAGTGTTCATAGATTTATTTCTAATAATACATTTAAAGACAACACGTAGAATAAATTAATTCTTAACTAAAATCCAACATTCAATATATCAGAAAAATCAACAGTTTATAAAATTTATTAACAGAACCAACATAGATATCTTTCGATATAACTATTATTAGAGGACAAAGCGTCTCCGAGAAATGTTCCGCGGCGCGTTCAAAGAGTAACTGACTATTCAAAACTAGGCGTCACCCCAACGGTCGTGTGTTTAAAATCATTCGGTTATTTTTAGACCAATAACAAGCATCCATGGATTTTGTTGAGCTGATATAGACAAAGACCTACCGTTCTGCCACCCTTTCAGTGTTACCATCTAATACTATATTATAATAATAATTTAATTTACTATTATCGCGTCGTATTATTTTGAAAAAAACAAATCATAGCTAAAATAAATCTGCAAATATCTTATTTATGAAATAATTATCTCATTTTTGACTAAATTGACGTGGAGATGGTCATTATGATATCTGTAGTTCATCTTTTTATAATAAAGAGATATCGTTTACTATTTTATGCAACATCAACTAGAAACATTTAGAGTCTATCTCACTCGCACATCCCACTAACTATTAGCCATCTCTTTCACAACATACTAATTCATAAGATATTAACATTTTAACTCTAACATTAGTTAAGGAAGAGTTTAAAATATCTATGATTTATTGTTTTCTTTGGGTGATTAAAAAAAACACTGACAGCATTGAAGCTTTGACAGCTGTCAAAATAAGCATCAGCCATTTTTAAATATAACTATAGTTTGTCTAAATAATTTAGATTAGTTTGACAATTCTTTTCAAATTTAGTATTTTCGATTTTTATTCTTATAGAAGTTGGAATCGACAGATTTATAGTTAAAACTTATAAATGAAAAAAAAACACTGTTTTCTCACATTAATAATGACCATAACAAATAATAAGAGTAAATAAATGTCTATTACTACTACAGCCGTACGTAATCGAATTGGATTTCGCTATTATTTCTGTCATCGCTAAATTCTCTACACTATAATCAATACTAGAATTGTCCTCTAAATTTTATTTGAGTTTGATAATTATTTAAACCGAATATCGATAGTTCAAAATTATTCGCTATGTATGTTTTTTTCGTCACTCGATACCTGTCTATTAAGTATGGCATTTTACTTCATATAAATTGAATTCGATACTTCATATGCGTCATTTATCAAACTAATCTAAATTATTACACACTATAATGGGGTGATATTTTAAATATTTTGTTGCATATAATGTAATTGTTAAACATAATGTAAATACATGAATATTTGTGACTAGTTCATAATATTTTAAGACTATGAGAAAGGAACTATTTATTAGGACTTAAACAGCAAAAATATTTCTATTAACATATTTTAAATTATTATCTTGCTAAAATTGTCAAACTAAATAAACTATGATATGGTTGAAACGATTGCTTATATGGTTTATAATAAAATTGACATAAATTTAACGCTAATAAAAATTTCTTTTCTAACCTATACAAGAATATTAAAACCCTGGTTTGGGGGAGATTTTAAACAAAGTTTCGTATTTTCTCCGCAATATGAACAGGGTTTTCACAAGCATATTCCTGGTCAGGCTTTATATGTCTTTTCAAATATCTTGGAAGCTCCACTGGACCTCTCCAAGTAACCACGTAACGAATCTTTGTTTCAAGCCACCAAGACATTTGTTGATTACTATACAAAAAACCTGGTTCACAAAAGTTTAATTTTACGGTTTGAGTCGTCTTATAGAGACGATTTGTCTATGGTCATGAGTAATTAAAATTATTTAAATCCAAAAATATACAGAATTACAAATTTCAAAATCAAAACAATTAGTAACAGATTTTAATTAATTACAATTACAATTATCTAGATAATTTGAATTAAATATGAATTTCGGTTCACATGTTTAATAAGTCAATAACGGCTAAAAAGTCTAGTTATTTCGTCTCTTTTGTGTTCATCATTTTCTGTAATTTTATAACCTCAAAATATCTTAAAACGTGGAGAAATGAAAAATTGTGCGGATTATTCGAATATGACATTACCAAATGTTGCCATTTCAGAATTCGGTGCACAAAATTACGTAAAAATAATATTATTCTCAAAAATACTTCTTAAGCGCATCCAAAATTTGAATATCGTTGATTGGTGTCTGTTCAAATAATTTATAAAGTACTCGCTTTGAATAAAGCGGCAAATACCCTGTTTTGATTTTAGAAAAGAAAAATGAAGTGAAGTTTTTATGAAGTATTTTTAGAATTCGTGTCATCTCATTCGTGAATCGGAACGCAAAAGACCAGAGCGACCGATCAAACTTGATACTTGCCTCATTTTAGAATAAATAATTATCACGTGTTAAAATGCAATAATATTACAGCAGTCGCTGCTTTTCAATTCCCTTTCAAATCCTTTCTACACTAAACCTTTCCCGTATTCCTACCAACACTCATTACGACCATAGATTAAAAATATACCATAGATATTAAGTTACACTAGAATATTAAAATGTAGGAATATGGTTGAAATCAAAAGTTTCTAACCTAAAACAGCGTTAAACATCAACTAGTTGTTAACCTTCTATATTTTTAATATCCAAGGATAATGTATTGTAAACCTTTCTTTTGTTTACAGAAAAAAACAACAAAATTAGTTCAATTGTGTAGTTTCTTTTAGTGTAATGAATTGCTAACTTAAAATTTTAAAACGATAATAAAAACAAAACAACCTTTTCATTGTTCAATACTGGCTCAAAACGTTAAACTTATTAAAAAAATACAATAAAAATCAGTTGACAGCATGTAGATTTCCCGCGCTTTTTGACGTAAACCTAACCTAGAAATGGAAAAACATGACGCTTTTGATCTTGGGCATGAGCACGCGTCGGTAGAAGTGATCGAAGGCGGCGAGGCAACGCGCGCATTCAGCCAATGCGGCGGCCGCGCGCCACGCCGCGCCCCCGCGCTCTCCGCCAGCACGGCGGCAGCGGCAGTACGCCGCGCGCTTCACCACACTCCTAATAAGAAAAAGTAAAAAAAATAGATCAAAATAAACACGGCCCAAGACTAGGTCCTGATCTATCGGAAACATTGCTTCAATTTGTTTGATTTAAGCTCCGCACGGGAACCTTTCACGATATTTGACTATAAGTGTACCCATTTTCAATAGCTTTTTAATATTGTCTTATTAGCGCATGCATACCTTTGAATAAACTCTCGCAACACTATTTAGTCACGATTTCGTTCCTATGAGCCTATATGGTGTGCAAACTACTCGGTTTTTAGTTGTGCAACTAAATAGTTGAATTACCTGCGAAATAATCGACAATCGCACAATAGTTGTGTGATACTTCTGTCAAAGGTATTCACCCCCTCTTAGTGTAAACATTCAGTAGCACATTTACTTAAGGTTGGTACCTAGCACTAGTGTATGTACATTTATTAAAAGTTGGTACAGTAAAACCTCGATAACTCAAACCTCGGTAACATAAAAACCTCTATAATTTCAAAAAATAATATGTTCCCTTCCCTTCAGAGCCCAAAACCTCTAAAACATAGACCCTTGATAACTTAAAACCTCTATAACTTAAAATATTTTGTGTTTCCCTTGGACTTTAACTTCTCAAGGTTCTACTGTAGTATGTAGTGTAGTGTTATTTACTTTAGGTTGGTACCTACCACTAGTGTACATTTATTGAAGGTTGGTAGTAAATGTAGTGTTCACAAGGTACCTGGCAGCGACGCGCGTGTGCGCTGGGTCAGTCTGGCGTCATAGCGCCGTGTCGAACATCTGCAGCGATCGCGTGATGACGTCATCCTTGAGGCACGACTCCAGGAACTCCTCGATGGTGATCACCCCGTCCTGGTTCAAGTCCAGCTTCCTGAACACCCTATCCACCTGCGAAAACGTTACACGAGTGAGATAGAAGATATACGATCACGTAGTAAGAAAGAGACTTATCTATACTATTATAAAGAGGATTTGAATATTTATTTTTTTGTATTTTTGTATGTATTGGAATAACTCGAAAACTATTGGGACGATTAAAAAAAAAACACCATTAAAAAGCTACGTTAGCAGTGATTGAAATAGGCTATATTTTTTTTTACTTTTTAATTTCACAGAGGCGAAGACACTAGCAACAGCTAGTTTTATAATAAAGATGGTGCGTGAAGTGGGAGCAATTCTGCGTACAGTCTGATGTGTGTGGTGACGGAAGCTTTCCATCCTTTTTTTATAAGAAAAGGATGGGAAGGGAACATGGATTTGATGCTGGTGGAGACGCATAGGAACGGGAAATATCCTCAATATGTACGAATGTATATGAGTAGCGGTGGCTTCGACATTTTGGCGGATTCAGGTGGCCGTTTACTCGTATACCACCTTATGAAATAAAAAAAGGTGTGCGTGGTCTTAGAAACTGAAGTCAATAAGTGAATACCATCTGCCAGTCTGCTAACTGGACTGATCAGCCACTATTTATTCGTTTATTACCTGTTCGTTTGCCTTAGCATCATCCAGTCTGGCAGCAGGCGAGCCAGGTGGCGCACGTCTGCCCAACAGCTCATGGACAGCCACCACGACTTCAGCAAGCTCCTGTCTTGTAATCGCACCATCACCGTCAACGTCGTACAGCCTGAACGCCCAACGTAGTCGCTCGTAGACAGAACCTCGGAGCAACGTGGATAGCGTGACCAGTAGCTCCTGGAATCATTCCCACATAAATATAAAATACCTGCTTTCACCCGCGACTCCGTTCTCGTGGATTTAAAAAATAAGAAAGTACCCTTTGTGTTCTTCTATATACCAAATTGCATTGAAATCCGTTCAGCCGTTTACGTAAAAAACTCTAACAAACAAACATCTACCCATCTAAATTTTCGCATTTACAATGTTACTAAGATAAAAAACCGCTGATTCTCGCTTCCCCTACGTATATGTTAGATAACATAACATAC
Source organism: Papilio polytes (assembly GCF_000836215.1). Lineage (NCBI taxonomy): Eukaryota > Metazoa > Arthropoda > Insecta > Lepidoptera > Papilionidae > Papilio > Papilio polytes. Next base: position 325,396 of record NW_013525511.1, read on the forward strand.
TAATCATTTTTAGTGTCTAAGAGCTGTAACCGCAAACTTCGTTAGTGCATATTTGGGCCACCCGTTACGCCATTTTGATAGCGCGGATAAAAAAGTAGACTATAATATGCCTATCTGTGTCAGCTACCCTCCATTGAAAGTCCCGTCGAAACCGGCTCAGCCGTTTCGGAGATTGCCCGGAACAAACGCGGCTTGCGGACAGACAGACAAACGGACAATCCAATTTTATTATATGTATAGATATAGATAGAAGATAGATACACTATCCAAGTTCTTTCATCTTAATTATTTGCTAGCAAGTTAATTTAAGTCTTACGTAGAAGGTAAATATACTATCAAAGTTCTAGAACCATCTGTCGGGGAAGCACCGTCCGTAGTTAATTGGAACACAGGAAATGAACTGATAAGTTAGGGTTGCCACATCAAACTCAATATCGTCTCGGAAAATTGTGGTAGAATGTTAAAATTACTGACGTATTTAATAAATAGATATAGTTAAATTGAAATATTTTAAACTGCATGTTATATTAGCCGTCTTTTATTTTTTTCTTGCAAAGGAAGGCCTCATAATACAAAATTGTCTTATTCTTTATAACTGCAATTTACATAATTTACCGATTGCTGAATATAACATTCTAAAAACACTAGACGATAACGTTATACATCCATATAACCAAATCGAATCAAACAAATAAATCCAGCCAAATACAAACTACGATTTTAAAAAATCAAACAGGTGACAACCCTAACAATACGAGCTGGAATGATTCTAGATTCTAGATCGTGTAATTAATTGTACCGCTCCGTGTGCAGTGTAATTCACATACACAAGTATATGTAAATCTGATAAAACTTCGACGACATAATCGCACGACTATTCTGCGACTGTTGATTTTTTTGTAGCCCAACTGTTTAGTTACACAACTAAAAATCGAGTAGTGTGCGCACCTCCATATAATCAAAGGCTCATAGGAATCAAAGCGACTAAACAGTTGTTCGATAGTTTAGTCAAATGAAGACGAATCAAATAACACCACACTAGACAAAATCGGTTCCGTCGTTTAAAATATTCTGAGGCAATCGGGTAAAAAAGATTTTTTCCTGCTTATCTTTTTCGAAACAAAACATGAAAGAAAGGAAATTGTAAGTTTTCCCTAAGCAAACGAAAATGTAAAAATTAATGACGTAATTCAAGAAGCCATTGTGTTGAACTTTTTAAGTATCAATAAAGGCACAGGATGAAAGTTGCAAGTTGTTCCTGTCAGGAATTTGGCAAACTTTTTAACGACTTCTTTCGACTTTAGAATTAGCTGAATAATTTCCCATTTTTTAATAACTACATGAAATGAGTTACATCTCTTTCACTCACTCTGTTTACGACAGAGATAGTAATAGAGTTCACATTTGAAATTAATTGTAAGGTCACGTTAGTGTACCAGTTGGAATTTAAGCAACCAAACGTCTAGTCAATCCAGTGGGGGTAATTTAACTGTCAAGTGGCTTGGACGGTTGCCAGATTCGGAAGGATTCCAGCCCACGTTGCAAAGTAACAATCGATTAGCGATATCGCTAGTTATCTGTTAAAACGTACCAGAATAAATACGTAACTAGTATTTTGAATACTGACTAGACTTAGGGCCTGTCCCACCAAATTGTAAAATGTCTAATAAATGATAAATGTCTGGTGTCCAACGTGTAAAATATGTGATTTTGTTCCCTTATCTGACAGTGACGTCATTTTTAAGCTATCTGATCGTCTATCAGTCAGTGGTGGAACAGGCCCTAATTGTGATATATTTTTTTTTTATAATATAAGGTGGCATACGAGCAAGCGGCCACCTGAATCCATCGAAATGGAAAGCAACCGCTGCCCATAAACATCCGCAATTGCAGATGCGTTGCCTACCCTTCATTGACGGAGGTGGAGACGTACATAAATTCATTTCCTATTCTTATGCGTCTCGTCCACCGTCAAGTCCACTTTTCCTTTCCATTCTTTCCTCTTAAAAAAGGGTGGAAAGGGAAAGGGACTAAAATTAGGCATCTGACACCACACTCATCGGACGAAACGCAGAATTGCTTCCACTTCACGTCTGTCTTCTGTGTGATCGTGGTATTTCATCGAGCGAGCCGGCCCATTCGTGCGAAGATGTTAAAGCGGGCTCTACCACTGTCATTACTTATAACATATCGATAGGCTATATTGTTGATTAAATATTACTTTGTCTGCGGATCTAGAAAACTATTTGAATATTAAAAGCGTTCAGTATATTACTGATAAACAGTTAAAATTTCTATTACTAAATAAAATTTTAACTATCTACCAAATCCGTAAAAAACATGCTCAGGAACATAACTATCATAGATATTGTAGAAACAATTCAATTAAAGTGATCTAATTAACAATGTTGGCAGCAATCGGCAGATTTCAATTTCGATATGGCAACATTGGCGAGCAAATTGTCGCCCGTTCGGATACTTGTAGAAATGGTAGAGTTGTGTTCTTGCAATAATTGAGACGTATTCATTAAAACATTTTAAAAAATTAGCTCCGTAAAAAACTAATTAAACATCTTTTATAGTTAAACAGTTTTCATACTTTCTACACTCTTAAAGTACATTCTTAAAGCCTTTTTTTTCTAGTGGATAAAAAAAATAAAATTATTTACACAGTGTAAGTGAGTGTGTGTGTGTGTGTTTTATGTTTAATTGAATACCTATCTATACTATTATAAAGAGGAATGATTTGTATTTTTGTTTGTATATTATGCTACGGCGTTAGTACATGTGCAATGTTTTAATTTTGCGTGGGCGAAGTCGCGAGCAACAGCTAGTCTTTTATATTCTTGAAACTCATGTTGAAGTTTGTCTTTTTATTTGCATTATTGTAGCTGATTTCTCCATAATTGACTCTATACGAGTATATCTCTATCGCACATGCAAAAATATTAATTATTAGAAAAAAATTCCCTCATCTTAATCCGTCCCTGCTTGGATGCTTGCCAACTAAAAACTTTCTCCCGACGAATCAAACAAATTAACTCTTAAAGTATCACAATGTTCAAAGCTTTTTCAAAGAAACAACTTATTCTGAATAATATTGTGTTGACAATGAACAAACGTACTCAAAGAAATCTTGTTCCTTAATAATATTATAAATGCGAAAGTTTAGATGGTTGTTTGTTAGAGTTTGTAGCCTAAACAGCTGAAAGGATCTCGATGAAATTTGGCATAGATGTAGAGGATAGTCTGGAACACATAGGCTACTTTTTTTTTATTCCACGCGAACGAAGACGCGGGCGAAAGCTAGTGTTTAAATATTACTTCATTCTATAGTTTTAGTTTTTTTTTAACAGAATTTTTTTAGATGAATCCTTAACTGAATAATCAATACAGTCGATTTTTATGGTAAACTAATTACACTAAAACTTCAATAAGGTATTCTCTTAGTAACTATTTTGAGTGAGGCTTGAAGCATGTTACACGAAAAAAGCAATTAAAAACAAGAATAGTGTGTTTAATTATGTAAAATACTTTTTCGCGTACAGATTCATCCGCGTGAAATTATAAAAACTTTATTTTATTATTTACATTTGTCATATTATCAATAGCAAATGTCAAAATGACATGACACGACAAACCTCGACAGTCTTGCATTCTTATATGTTGGCAACAACTTATGGTCTCTTTCCCACATTAGGGTTTTTATCCAAAACATTTACCCGCTAAGTTTAATGGCGTGGAAATATATAGCCTAAAGCATGACTTAAGTGTAGGGCATTTTCTTAAAAAAAAGAATTATTTAAAAATATGGTGTAATTGCTGACATCTTAGGCAACAAAGAAGTGTGTGTTTACGCTTTATTATAAGAGTATAGATTATTACCGTTACATAAAAGCTAATATTGCACAGGTTATACCAAAATTCGAATTTCGAACTATAAATAATTTAGTATGCACGTTTAAAGTTTCTATAACAAGTCCATAGTTACTGTAGTTTAACGCAAAGTTTGTTAATGTTTTTGTTTTGATCGCAGTGTGGCTTGTTTTCGTGTTCAGCGTAGCTTCCCTAAACAAATAACAAGCACGAATATATTAACTACTAACTTTCGCCCGCGACTCCCTCCGCGTGGAAATAAAAAAAAATAAAAGTGAGTAGCCTGAATCCGCCAAAATGGCGAAGCGACCGCTACCCATAGACATCCGCAGTTGCAGATGCGTTCCCTAGCCTCATTCGACGGAGGAGAAGACGCATATAAAGAGAATATTTCCCCTTCCTATGCATCTCCTCCACCGTCAAATCCACTTCCCCTTCCCATCCTCTCCTTATAAGAAAAAGGTGGTAAAGTGGAAGGGACTTAAATTAGGCCTCCGGCACCACAGTCATCAGACGAAACACGGAATTGCTTCCATTTCACGCCTTTGTTCTGTGTGGTCGTGGTATTACACCGGGCGAGCCGGCACTGCAGTGCGAAGATGTTAAAGCGGGCTCTACCTAAGACGTTAAACTATCCTCTACATCTGTACTAAACATCGAAATCCGTTCAGCTGTTAAGGCTACAAACTCAAACAAACATCCGTCTAAACTTTCGTATTTATAATATTAGTGTGATTATTGTTTTGAATTCGTCATAATGTACGTAAAATAAGCGGTGTTCCACCTTAAACCTTTTTGCGCTACAAAATAAATTTAACAGATAAGCTTTCTCCTTTTCCCTCAACTTCTTTAAAAATATAACTAAAAACTTCGGTACTAACAGATAAAACTGGCAACATTTTTACGTAAAAGTTCGTGGGAAATTTCATTTATTTTTCTTAAAACTCGAAAACATCAGATAGCCAGTAGCAACAGCTGTTTATTTTTAAATATCTTTAAAAGGTTTTATTAAAGTTATATCGTTTCTAAAATCAGTTGAAGTTTATAATTTCTTTCTGATCAAGATACGGCACGTTTTATATTTATGAAGAGTTGAAAGATTGATTATTTTTAATGAGCAAGAAAATATTAACCTCGCATAAAAAAAGAAAGATTGTCTTTCTATTTTTTTATTTAATTCGCGAGATATTTTTAATTTTAAATGTTGGCTAGCTTGCACAATGACATTCGCGCGTTCGGATATTTGTCATAGCATCGAATGAGCGCATAATGTCATCATCTAAATGTTGCCAGGGTTGGACATCATGCGTTCAATAATGGATTTTATTTATACTACAAGTAGTATATATTGCCGCTTCATTATATTAATATATATATAGATTAACAAATAGTATATTGTGGTAATACTCACTCTAAAGCTGATTGCCCCGCTGCAGTTAACATCGAACGCTTTGAAGACATAATGCGCGTATAGTGCTGAATCTAAAAAAAAATATATTCAGTTGGAGTCTCAATGAGTCTTTTCATAAACAATTCAGATATTTTGCTAAAAAAATATATGCAGATAAAGGCAAGTAAATCGCATCTAAGAGTGGCGCACCTTTGTTTAAAATATCGCACAACTGTTGTCGATTTTCGATTGTTTTGCAGCCTTCAACTGTTTAGTTGCAACTAAAAACGAGTAATGTGACCTCCATATAAGTTCATAGGAATCAAAGCAAGACTAAACAGTTGTGCGATAGTTCAGTTTCAGGTGTACGCATGCTATTATAACTTTCTTTCTTATTATTGGTATATTTTTTTAATAATATTGTGTATCATAAAACAATACTTACTTCCATGTGGAAAGAATTTGGCATAAATATCTTTGAATGACTCTTCGTGAACCACGCCCTCTGGACACTCCTGAAACAAAAGAAGTCTTATTTAAAAAAACATACGTCTACTAAAATATAACTGTTTTCGCTAACGACTTCACAAAACCAGTAAAGGTTGTTTTAAAACTGTTGTCACCCTAAAAAAAATATCGTTGTCTGTGGTAGTTTATACTAGGGTTGTAACGGAGGCCATTTTAACGGAAGCGGATGCGGATGCAGCGGCGTAGGTTTTCACCTCTGCGGAAGCGGAGGTTAACGGAAGAGCAAGCGGAGGTTAATAATAAAACATTAATTGCGATTTATTAAAGAATTATAAACTAAAACTACGTTAATTCAAAATACAGATTGGTACATACAAGATACAGTTTATTATGCAAATATAATGTATAACAATTATAGTTAGTTGACCTAGCACGCCCGTGCGGGCATAAACGATACCTAATAAAAAATAACTGAAGCGGATGCGGAGTCAATATTTCTTGCGGAAGTTCCGCACTTGCGGATGCGGAAGCGGAGTTCCGTCACAACCCTAGTTTATACTATTAAAAGTTGGCGTTTTCGGTGCGATTGTAGACAATAACGCTAAAATATCTCCCAACTAACGAACGATTTTTTTTACACCGCTTCTAAAGTTTTGATTAAGAAACAAATGTTTTAGAGATAGAGCTTTTAATTTTTTATAAAATCACTAAATTGTAATAAATGAGACTGTCTGTGTGCAATTTCAAAAAGAAAAAAAACGAAAATCGCATTTAAAAACATTTTGTCTGTCTGTTCGCAAACCGAGTTTATTCCAGGTAATATCTGGCAGCGAACGAACGCAATTGCAGATGCGTTTCTTTATTTATGTCAAGACTACAATGTGATATTTTAAAAAAGTAGCCAATGTTTCATACAAACTATATTAACAAGAACATACTAAAATCCAAATAAAATAGTAATGGTCATAAACAGAATACAATGCGCATTTCCAAAACAACGCAGCAACGCCACGCCAGGTCGCGTGCGGCGAGTGTCGGGCGTCGGGGAAGCGGCCTTGTAGTCCAGGGTTGCCAGTGTCAACGTCAAAATTTGCATGGATTATAGATAATCTGGCATTCATTAACATTTACTGCGGTAAATATCTATAGTTTAATTATTATTAAAATAGTTAAATACTTTGTTAATTAACATAGGTAGAATTCTGATGGATAAGATACGAAACGAGTATATTAGAGGAAGTTTGAAAGTAGCCCTAGTGGTAGAGAAATTAAGGAGTAAAAGTTAGCATGGGGGCATGTTATGAGAAGGGATGAATCGCATGTAACAAGAAGGACGTTAGATGTGTGTGGAGGTACACGTGTGGAGGTACACCGGTAGATGTAGACTTAGAAAGAAATGGATAGATTGCGTGAAAGGCGACATGATCAAGAAGGGAGTTACTGGGATGATGGACGATAGTTTTTTGGAGGACGAAAACACGGTGTGTCGACCCTACGGGAGTATAGTAAGAAAGAGGATAGTAAAATTAACATGTAAATTATTTTCCAATTAGGCAACCCTGTTTAAAATTGAAAATAGGCCGAAATGGCGCGAAGACTTTATAGCTATAATTCGAATTGAGGTTAACTCAAATTAGTTTTTGATGTCCGATAAAAGATTACATGACAAATTTACGATTCGCATTCGAATTTTAATTGCGAATAGTTATTTATTTTGGATATTTATGTTTGTTGAACATGAAATGCGCATTAAAAAGTTTTTATATAATTACAACATTTTTATTCTTTGTGTCAAAAAAGGTGTAAAAAAACGTTCATCATTTTTTTATCTCGATAAGAAAAAAGGCGATCGATGCTTACAATTGTACGAGTTAGTAAGAAACGGTGGTCATTTCTAATTGGTAGTTCAATTCCCATTTAACATTAAAAAAAAAGCTATTATCTACATTGTTCTTTATTCTTTTAAGTGAGAAGAAATTCTTCACAGCCATTTTAAAACGTCGCCATTATTTCGCTTTCTGTCCGTAGAACTCTAAGATGTTATAAAAGTGACAATTAAGTTCTTGCATTTTGAGGCCAAGTTGTAGCATGAAATAATGACATCTGTAAAATAGGAAAAAAAGTCCATTAAACTTTTCATTTCGTAATTCCAGACAGTCGAGAGAGATGCGATGTCAATATTTATTTCATAACACGAAGAGTTTATAATAAATGTTTGTTACGAGTTAAGTCGACTCAAAATAAACATCATGGCACGTTACATTAAGCTGAACGCAAATAAACCTTGCATAACGCATTTATTTTAAAGATGGCCGACATACAGCTGTCAGTTTGACATGTAGCGCGCGCTCCGAGTTATTTTGGCGGGAACGGTCGTCGACTCGTTCACCTACTGACCTTTTCATTGTGGATTATTACACTGTACCATTTTCACACCTTCATTTAATACGGGCCGGTGTTAAAAGCATTATTTTTGTTTATATAGTTTTACGGCTCAAACAAGTCAAGTCATTATTTTTTAAAACAACAATAAAAAACATAACTAACATCCAACTAGTATCAATATCATATTTGCCCAGATTTTAGAATAATGTTTTTAAATTCTTAGCCTTCTGTTGTACTAAGCCAAGCTTCCAATAAATAATTTGTGTATAACAAGACATCAGTGCATGGTACAAAAAACATAACCTCAAAAAAATCTTCACATATTCGCGCCATCTTACAGTTTTAATGGTCGTAAATCGCGCCATTCTCTCGACATTCATAAAAACGTCGTCGCTCGGAATCTCGCTTAGACATTCACAAAGGTATGTTCTATACATCTACAATACTAGGTGTTCCCACAGGGAAATACAACGCGCTTTGAAATGGAAAATGAAGGTAAATTCTTGGCAAGTGCTTGGATGGAAATATTACAGATTAAGGCCCTGTCCCACAAAATTGTAAATTGTCTGATAACAATCTAACGTGTAAATGTGATGGAAATATCGGGTTTTGTTCCTTTATCTGGCAGTGACGTCATTTTTATGCTATCTGAGCATCTATCAGCCAGTGTTGGGAAAGGCCCTGTAAATATTGGATCATATATTTTTGAACTATTCATCGACTATCTATATTTCTTTACTTTACTGGTATTATAAAGAGGAAACTTTTGTATTTTTACATGTTTTCGATTTACGTAAAAACTACTGGGCCGATTTTAAAAATCCTTTCACCATTAGAAAGGTAATATATCTGTGAGTAAAATAGGCTGTATTTTATACTATTGTTGACACGTAGACGAAGTCGCGAGCAACAGATGCTATATAACCTAGTTGGATCATAGATACATGCAATAATGTAACTCAAAAAGTGAATCTTTTTGCTTCAATTTAGATATTTATAGGTTATGTTATATTTTACTTGCGAAAAACATTGCATCAGTGAAGGTCTATACGGAAAAAGATTAGCGAGTATGATAAGACCGTTTTGTTTAGACGGGCTATAAGACGTGATTTTTGTCACTATTTTACCTATCAACAACACCGATAGCCGCTTTTAAATGGAAACGAAGCTGTAATTTCGAATTTCAGTTATATAAGTGTTTTGATATTATAACAGCAAAAAATCAATGTCTTAATTAGAACGCCGTAAGTACATCACTTGTACCACGCCCGATCGCACCTCTAGGCATGTAACAAGTGTTGGCTAACACTTCAACATTCTATGAAGCTGATTTTATCCACTTCTCAATTTTACCAGGTGAATAAAATTGGTTTTAAACAGATAAAAATGTTACTGTATTCTGAGAGCTAGCAAAAAACGTCTAGCGTTAAAAACGAGATGTTTTGCGTGAAATTGCATTGAATTTAAAAATTCTGTTGAGTGTTTCATTTTACGAAATAAATGAAAGTAAAATTAAAATGTGCAAATAATGGTACGTTAGAAAAACAAATGAAACGCATTATTTTGAACAAAAATACAATTACAGTTGCTCGCAACTTCTCCCGCGTCAAATTAAAATATAGCCTATGTCACTCACAGAAAAAATAATCGTAGCGGTGAGGGAATTTTTAAAATCGGCCCAATAGTTTTTGAGTCAGAGAGAGTCTGCGTTTTAACAGTGGTAGAGCCCGCTTTAACATCTTCGCACGAATTGGCCTGCTCGCCCGGTGTAATACCACGACCACACAGTAAACAGGCGTGGAAGCAATTCCGCGTTTCGTCTGATGAGTGTGATGCCGGAGGCCTAATAATAGTTCCTTTTCTTTCCACCCTTTTCTAAAGAGGAATGGATGGAAAGGAAAAGTGGATTTGACGGTAGACGAGACGCATGTGAAGGGGAAATGTCCTCTTGATGTGCGTCTCCTCCTCCGTCAATTAAGAGTAGGCAATGCTGCAATTGCGGATGTTTATGGGCAGCGCTCGCTTTTCATTTTGGTGGATTCAGGTGGCCGCTTGCTCGTTTGATACCTTATATTGTAAAAAAATAAAATAAAAAAAGAATATTTCAATACATACAAAAATACGTATCTTTTATTATAATAAAAGTATAGATTACATATGAATAACATACTATAGACAACCGAAACCTACAGTATTTCTTATTTAATTCTTACAGAAGTGAACTTTCATGACCATAGTTAGTGTTAAAAAAATGTACAATCGCGTAAATCCGCGGTGTTTAATTTACAATGCCTTTTTCCTTGCAACAAGACCTTATTTCGAACACACATTTAAAAGTGAATTATTGGCTACTGTACCGCGTCATTTCAATTCGTCTAACATAGCTTCCAAATTGGAACATCGCCATATTCCTTAACTGTACAAAAACATTTTATTATCTCTATTAAGTCATCATTACCAGCTCACCATACGTCCCCACCGAGGGGCTCGGAGCCTACCCTAAGTTAGAGTGACTAGGGCATAGTCAACCACGCTGCACTGCGGGTTGACTTCACACATATCTTTGAATTTTTTCGCCGATATGTGCAGGCATCACGATGTTTTCCATCACCGTAAGATCGGGTAAATTATGTATATGTGAAAAATCGAAAATCCCATTGGTACGGCGGGATTCGAACCCAATACCTGCAAAGTACAAGTCAATTGGTTAAACCACTGAGCCACCGACGCTCTATTAAGTACAAGACCAAAATTAATTCTAGTTTTTTTTTCAGTAATTATAAAAAGAATATAGCCAGTAAAAGAACGAAAATAATCTTAAAAACAAAAGAGCTAACATAACTTCAAATTTGAGTGTACACAAAATAAGTACAGCTAAAATGTTTATAACGCGCTTGTGTGCCAATAACAAGATTACTGCTTAATTGGTTAAGATTTAAAAGATGTAAGGTTTCCGAACGTCATAGGATAACAGCCGTTTTGAGGTTCTGTAGTTTAGTACTAGCATTTTCATAGCCTTATCTATACTAAAATTATAAAGAGGGAAGATTTGTAATTTTTTAAATATCTTGCACAATTAAACAGCTATCAGTGAGTAGTATAGGCATTTTTTTCAGCTAGTATTTTTTTTTTATAATAAAGGGGGGCAAACGAGCGGCGAGAACACCGAAGTGGTCAGCGACGCCCATGGACATCCGCAACACCGGAGGAACTACAGATGCGTTGCCGGCCTTTGAGGAAATGATAGGCTCGCTTCTTGAAGGACCCTAAGTCGTATTGGTTTGGAAATACAGAAAGTTCCGCGAAAACCGCACGGTTGTGGAATGCCAGCCATCGAGATGGTGAGGATGGTATCTTGCGGTCTGTCAATAGTATTACATCAATAGACATTTTTGTAAAAAGATTTAAGGGGTGATAATTTTTTATATCCTAAAGTGGCAAACGAGCAAGCAGCCACCTGAATTCGCCGAAACGGCGAAGCGACTGCCTATGTCTATAGGATGTCTATCCGCAATTGTAGATGCGTTGCCTACCCTTAATCGACGGAAGAGGAGACAGCACATAAACAGGACATTTCCCCTTCCTATACATCTACTCCGCTGTCAAATCCACTTTTCCTTCCCATCCTTTCCACTTAAAAAAAGGGTTGAAAGTAAAAGTTATTAAAATAGGGCCTTCGTCATCACGTCTTTCCATATTTCCGCTACGAATCGAAATCTCTCCTTTCTTTATTTCTTTGCTCATGTACTTATATTTAATTAATCTTTATTACAGTTAATTTCTTAATGCGTATATAAAACGTTGGTACAGTTTGTGCCGACTGCGCCGCACACTTCTCAACACTTGTTACGCTAGGCCTCGTGGAACCCTAGCGAACAGCGTTTGGTACAAGCTGTAAGCAGCAAGCGAGTCATTAATGACAATTATAATAAACGAGTTGTCGCCCGAAAACTTTGTAAGCGGAAATTTGGACCACCCGGAACGACATTTTGACAGCGTAGAATAAAAAAGTGGCCTATAATATGCCTATCTCTGTCAAATACCCTGAATGAAAGTCCCGTCGAAATCGCAAAGCGCGTTTGTTTCGGAGATTACCCGAAACAAACGCGGTTTGCGGACAGAGAGACAAAAATTTAAATGCGATTTTCGATATCAGCAATACAAATAAATCATCTTCCCGAAATCTGGAATTTTTCTTTCGATATTACACTCCACTTTTATAATATGTACAGAAAATGGGTTGTCAATGTAGGGTAAGATTTCTACAATACCCTCTTCATATCTATCATAACTAGGGGGATGACAAGTGTTATGTGAGAGTAATTTGAAGACCAGTGGCACCACTATGCAAGCTAATAGTCAGTACCTTCTATCAGTCATCTGTCTTCAATCTGATATAAGAAGTGTTAAGAAGAAAGTTAGTACCGCGCTGTAGAATTGCCGCAACACTAGTTTATTGGCATAAACGTCACATCTCTAAGTGACAGCTGTCAATGTCTTTAGAAGAATTGACTTGTGGGACCGCTAGTTCAGTTTTTAAGTTAATATCGCTAGTTAAAATTATATTAATTGTTTAAAAGTAGGTACTTATAATTTCAACTCAATTTAAAAAAAACCTCGAGAAAACTTATTTTTAACGAACTAAAGTGTTTTGAAGCATTTTTCACTACTACACACTATAACAATAACCTGGGTTCTACCTTCATCGTCCTCTACCAACAGCACCAATTCTAACCTTTTGTGATCTTGTTAAATGAAAATATAAACTCGCTTATCGCTTACAGATTGTACCACACTCATCAATTCTGAGTGGCACTCGTCGTCAGTGCCAGCTCCGATGTCAAACGGCCGTTTACGTCGCTACACAAACACGCCATCTACGTATTACAGACATAAATGACAATCTTCACTAGGTTAACAAGATATCCAAAATTTTTAGACCATTTCATGGTTCATGGACAACTTTCTGCGACTTTAAATGCAGTTTTCTGTTTAATTACAGCGCGTTTTACTAAACTATCTAGGTAGAATCGTGGTTTATTTCTGACTAGCTGTGGCCTGCGACTTTGTCCACGCAATATTAAGATAAAAAAATAGCATATAAAACGCCCGTCTATGTTACCCTTCAGTGAATGTCGGTCGAAATCGGCTCAGCCGTTTGAGTACCCGGGACAATCGCGGCTTGCAGTCAGACAGACTAAAAAAAAATTAAATGCGATTCTCGTTATCAGCAACGCAAATATCTTCCCGAAATCTAGATTTGTTCTTTTGTTATCACAGACACTCCAATTTAAATATATGTGTTACATAAAAAAAACTATCGCACAACTGTTAAGTCGCGTTTTGTTTTCTATAATATTAGCATATATGGAGGTGCGCACACTACTCGATTTTTAGTTGAGCAACTAAACAGTTGAATTGACAGCAAAACAAACGCACAACGATTGTGCGATAGTTTAGTCTAAGGTGTGTACCCGCTCTTAAAACACTACCTAGTATCTATACTTATTATAACAAAGCGTAAACACACACTTCTTTGTTGCCTAAGATGTCACCAATTACAGCATATTTTTGAATAATTCTTTTTTTAATAAATAGCCCTACACTTACGTCACGCTTTAGGCTATATATTTTTACGCCATTAAACTTAGGGCGTAAATATTTTGGATAAAAACCTAAAAAAGAAAGAAAAGAGACCATAAGTTGCTGCCAACATCAAGGAAGCAAGGTTGCCATGGGTTGTCACCATGTCATGTCATTTTGACATTTGTAATTGATAATTTGACACATGTAATAAAATAAAATTTTCGTAATTTTATACGGATGAAGACGCAAGGGAACAGCTAGTATCGTATAAGACACAAGTCTTGTTAGAAATATGTTTATATTTCACTTTAATGATGGGACTAAAAGAAATTTCCCTTTTAAATAACTTCAAGGTGAGTACACTATCTGTGAAATTACTAAGCCAACGTCAACGCCAAGGCAACAGGAAATGCAGCAAAACTAGGTCTCTAACGCCGGCGAGGCCTCAAATATTCATGCATTCTAGCATTTCACAGAATGTTACCTAGGCATTACAAATGAGTTTATTTTTAACACGAATTTAAAATATTCGATTTCATCTGTAGGTCTGGCTGAATGGTACGAACTTTTGCCTTATTTAAAAATAAACTTTTGACATAACAGATTAAAAATAAAATAGCAACTTACCGTTTTAAACCCTCTATACATGACTCTGATTTCTTGTTTCGAGAATTTTGTCTGTCTGCATAATTCCTCCAATGCAACTGGTATAGGTTTCGGGGTTCTGCTGGGTTCTAATTCGTAAGCGTGTTCCTCAACCGGGGATTCCGGTGGAGTTGCCATCGTCACTGAATATTTTTACCACAACACTAATAATCACAACATAATATAACACTATTTCTAATCCGCCATTAATCACACTGGCGTTTATTTTTTATTTTTAATCTATGATAATATTTGGCGCGCTAACTTTTTAATTTGACAGCTCGAGGTCATCGATGGCGGGAGATTACTCCATTTAAATTACGAGTTAGTGTTTCTTGGAAGGTAAAAGGCAGGAATTCGAATCTGAAACAAGAGATGCAAATGTATAATTCAATGTTCAAGTATTTAATTAACTATAAAAAATAGACTTCAAGTGCTTGGTCTGGATTATATTTTTTATTTCATAAAGCCTGCACACATTGAGTTATATAGAACTGAATGTACAATAATTACGAGTGTACGCAAAACTGAACAGAATACAGTTTAACTGACAATTATAATGTTACCTGCGAAAAAAATTACAAAACCGTCGTAAAACCTGTCATGATGTATGGATCTGAATCTTGGGCAGTAAAAGGGACAGATGAAAGGAGAATACATGTGGCGGAAATGCGAATGTTAAGATGTGTGGTAACACGATTGGATAAGATACGAAATGAGTATATTAGAGGAAGTTTGAGAGTAGCCCCAGTGGTTGAGAAAATAAGGAGTAAAAGGTTAGAGTGATATGGGCATGTTATGAGAAGGGATAAATCGCATGTAACAAGACGGACGTTAGTTATGAATATGAAGGGGGTACACCGGTAGAGGTAGACGTAGAAAAAGATGGATGGATTGCGTGAAAGGTGACATGATCAAGAAGGGAGTGACTGAGATGACGGATGATAGAGTGCTTTGGAGGACGAAAATCCGGTGCGCCGACCCTACGGGAGTAGGATAACGCAAGAGACATGATGATGACCTGCGTGCATTCATTACACTCCGACTGTTCAATCGTTCTATTCAGTCAAAACTGAAGGTTTTAGTGGGCCTCATACAGTCTTAATAAACAAATTTAATTGATTCCCAAAAAATTATTGTATAAAATTGTTTTCAAAATAGGATAATATTTTCACACATCGAATCGTACACATGATAGACCTCTGTAAACTAATTCAATTGAAGCGTCAAATAGCGCGGGATTTGGCCGGCGGCCATCTTGCTTTGCGCAGGTTTGGCGCCAAACGGTAACGCCCGGTGATAATTTTGGCATTTGACACATCGTTAAAAACTTTACACCGCGTATGAACAACAATCACTTTTATTAGATGGGTGGTTTACATATTAACAACACGAAATTAAATTTATAAATCTGTCTCTGGCGACTTCGTCCGCGTGGAATAAAAAAATATGGCCTATGTTACTCAGTGATAGTATAACTTTTATGACGAAAGAATTTTTTTAATCTGCCCAGTAGTTTTTGAGTTATTCCGATACATACAGAAATACAATTTTTTTCTCATTATATTATAAGTATAGCTAACACACTTCGCCCTTTTAAAAGTAAAGATTATAAAATTCCATTTAATGCAACGCTGACGTACAGTTACGGAAATTTCCGGTGAACAATTGAATTGATCAATTGCCTTGTTTTCATCATCACCAGCTAACTATAAGTTAGTTAGTTAAAATATGTCTATGACCATAGATATCTTTTTAACTTTCATTCAAGATGCGATTGAGGAATAAATTAGAACAATATTATAATTTTTGCTTATCCAAGCTTTTTATAAGACGTACTTGACATTTCATCCCCATCAAGATAATAACGAGACCTCTTCACTTAACCTTACTTTAAACCTGCTTATTTTTCATAGTTAACATATAAAATAATATAGAACATATTTTTAACTTCGACTTCGGGCATGCAATATTAAAATAAAAAAGTAGCTTATAATATGTCCGGTCGAAATCGGTCCAAACGCGACTTGCAGATACAGACAAAAAAAATTAAATGCGATTTTCGTTATCAGCAAGGCATCATCTTTCCGAAATCTGGATTTTTTCTTCTAATATTCAAAACAGACACTCCAATTTTATTATATGTATAGATATCTCCAAATATAACAAATATTGAAAATGCTTCCCCAAATCTGACCTAGATTTCGTCTACATATTCCATGTAAATGTTGGATCATTTCTATGCAAAACTAACAGACAGAACTGCGCTCTGACGCCCCGTTTTATTGGCCAGTGTATTGTTCTCTAGTCACATAGCATACATTTGGCCAGCCAATATTGATGAATGGTAATTTTTATTAACACACTAGCTGTTCCCGTGCGACTTCATCCGCATAAAACTATAAATAATTCATTTTATTGTTTACATTTGTCAAATTATCAATAGCAAATGTCAAACTGACATGACATGACAAACCTTGGTAATTTTATTTTCTTGATGTTGGCAGCAACTTATGGTCTCTTTCCCATATTAGGGTTTTTATCCAAAATATTTACCGCCTAAGTTTAATGGCGTGAAAATAGCCTAAAGCGTGACGTAATTGTAGGGCTTTTTATTAAATAAGGAATTATTCAAAAATATGGTGTAATTGCTGACATCTTAGGCAACAAAGAAGTGTATGTTTACGCTTTATTATAATAATATACAGGTATAGATTAAGAGTAATAACTGGCATAAAATAGTAATAACTCTTGTAAGTAAAAGTTATTTTGTGAATGTGTTTCGAAAGTTTCTTATTATTTATAACTAGCTTTTGCCCGCAGGTCCGTCCGTGAGTAATTAAAAAAAACTAAACTGAAAGTAAGCTTATGTGTTCTTCCAAAAATCTATTCATCCATTTAGGCTACAAACTCTAAGAAACATCCATCCCAACTTTCTCATCTTACTAATATTATAAATGCGAATGTTTGGACGGAGGGATGGATGTTTGTTAGAGTTCGTAGGCTAAACGGCTGAACGGATCTCCATGAAATTTGATATGGATAGTCTGGAAAAACACATAGTCTATTCACTTTTTTTTAATTCTAGGCGGACGGAATCGCGGGCGAAAGCTAGTTTATAATATTAGTATGATTAGAATTATCTCAAAATCTGTTTCATGTTTGCGTGGTTTAATTTACAAGCTATTTCAAGTGGATGCCGTCTAATATGGATTTATTACATTTTACGCACGTGTAGGTCAACCGGAAGATTATAAAAAAAACAACTTCCGCGCAACGTGACGCAGAAAATACTTTTTTACCAAACCCCTTAGAGATGTACCTGATAATGAAATATCGATATTCCAAAATTAAATTTAAAATCAAAACATACAGATTCAATTGACATTTTAAATTTTACCGACACTGGTATAGTTTAAATGGAATTTTCGTCGATTCAGATTGTTATTTTGATAAAATTGGCAATATCGTCATTTCTCTCACTAAAACAAAATAATAACGTCGCATTTAAAAAGTTGTCGACCGATCTAGGATATGACATTTTGCAATGCGACTTCTCGATTACTGAAATCTGTGGCAAGAATTATCCTAAATAGTCCGCGTGGGATTAAAAAAAAATTAATAGTCTATGTGTTTTCCAGACTATCATCTACATCTATACCAAATCTCGAAATCGGTTCAGTCGTTTAGGCTACAAACTTTATTAGAGAGAGCAACTATTAATTGCAAAGCGTCATTAGGGGCGGCGAAAGTGTTCCATTTGGAGATCCCGCGGCTCCTTATTATGGCAGTTGGAGGCCAACGTGGGGTTTTAGTCGGCGCAAATCCGACATAACTACCCTTGTCCCTGCAAGGGTGGTATGCGTTAGGCATTTCCCCACGTTAATTAAAAAAAAAGGCTACAAACTCTAACAAACATCCATCTAACCATATAAACTTTCGCATTTATTATATGACTAGCTTTCGCCCGCGACTCCGTCCACGTGGGATTAAAAAAACAAAAGTGAGTAGCTTATGTGTTCTTCCAGACTATCATCTACATCTATACCAAATCATCGAAATCGGTTCAGTCGTTTAGGCTACAAACTCTAACAAACATCCATCCATCTAAACTTTTGTATTTATAATATAGGTAAGAAAGTAAGATTAACAATTATCGTCATATTTTTTGCATCAGCACAACACTAGTTAGTGCTAATTACCAGCGATGTATAACGATCGATACTTATCAAGATACAATCCGATGTGACGTGAGGTCACGTTAGCGTCGATAAAACATACGTTTTGCACAACACTATAAGGTACGCCCAGATACAATACTATACTCTATCTATATCTATACTATTATAATAAAGCGTAAACACACACTTCTTTGTTGCCTAAGATGTCAGCAATTACAGCATATTTTTGAATAATTCTATTTTTTAATGTGAGCCCTACATTTACGTCGCGCTTTAGGCTATATATTTTCACGCCATTAAACTTAGGGGGTAAATATTTTGGATAAAAACCCTAATGTGGGAAAGAGACCATAAGTTGCTGCCAACATCAAGGAATCATGTCATGTCATTATGACATTTGTAATTGATAATTTGAAACATGTAAACGATAAAATAAAGTTTTTATAATTACCTGCGGAGGAAGTCGCACGGGAACAGCTACTACGTATTCTCAAAGTACAATTTAACAGTGTAAGAACGCGCGCACACCTTTGATTGTGGTCAGTGCAAAATACAACCTCTTTGGCCGACAAGTGTGAATACAGCCAAAGAGGTTGCATACTGGCCACTGAGACGTTGCATAGTTTAACTATTAAAGAAAAGATGATAAAAACAAAAGAAGGAAAAGACGTTTACAAGGTCAAGATGTGATCGCGATATCATCATCAACTTGCCCTTATCCCTTACGGAGGGTCGGCACAGTATGTGCTGCTTCATACATCTCTATCAGCAGTCATATCTGAATCCACTCCTTTCTTAAGCATATCCTCTTTCACGCAATCCATCCATACTTTCTTCGGTCTTCTACCTTTGTAGCCACATTCATTTTTAACACTTTCTGGTTTATGTCCCCATCGTCTCGTCGCATAACATGTCCATACCACGCTAACCTTTTGCTTCTCAATGGCGCTACTTTCAAACTTCCTCTAATATACACATTCTTAACTTTATCCATTCATGTCACACCACACATCCATCTTAACATACGCATCTCAGCCACACGCAACCTTTGCAATCCGCAACTTTGGTGGCCCAACATTCAGCATGTTAACATATGACCGCGACATAATATTGTTAATTAATTGTAAATATGTAGATAATTTTAAAGATGTTTTAGTTGGAAGAAAAGTTTTGTATTTGGCTTTCGTAACCAGTTAAACAGATGACTATCGCACAACTGTCTAGTTGCGTTTTGATTCCTATGAGGTTATATGGAGCGCACACTACTCGATGTCCCTTATGCAACTAAACAGTTAAATTAGCAGCGAAACAATCGACAATCCCGCTCTTAGAGTACGTGTTTGCGATGTCCTTTACGTGAATACTGTCCACTGTCTGTTTTTGACAACTCTTCCCACCATTTATAAAGTAAACAGACAGACCATCACGGACTATAATTGTACTTATCTAAATCCGTTCAAGCGGTTACGCTACACACTGTAACAAACAAACATCCATCCATCTAAACTTTCGCATTTATAATATCTTACAAATATTTGTTTATCTTGTTTGTTAGCGTTTGTAGCCTAAGCGGCTGAACGGATCTCCATGAAATTTGGCACAGGTTTAGAGCATAGTCTGGAAGAACACATAGGCTACTTTTTATCCTTGGAATAGTTACGGTTCCCGTGGGATTCATTAATATAGTTTTTTAATGTTTACTCGGTCATTCTGCAACGGTTCAACATATCTTATTGAAATTTGGCACAGATATAAAACAAAGTCTGGAGTACACATGGGATAAGCTTCATCCCC
This sequence comes from Papilio polytes, assembly GCF_000836215.1. Classification (NCBI taxonomy): domain Eukaryota; kingdom Metazoa; phylum Arthropoda; class Insecta; order Lepidoptera; family Papilionidae; genus Papilio; species Papilio polytes. The sequence continues at coordinate 345,721 of NW_013525511.1, forward strand.
GAGAAATGTCCGGTTCCCGAGGGATACGTGGCTTTTTGTAATTTATATTTTTTTTATGTTTTCTAATACCACGCGGTCGAAGTCGCGGGCAACAGCTTGTTTATAATATTAGTATGAAGTATGAATATGAATTGTCATGTCATATACTGTGTGTAATTTTTAGGTTAATAACGGGCGCACACCTTTGAATAAAATATCGCAGAAATGTTGTGCGATTGTCGATTGTTTCGCAGCCTACAACTGTTTAGTTGCACAACTAAAAATCGAGTAGTGTACCTCCATACAAGCTAATAGGAATTAAAGCGAGACTCAACAGTACTGCAATAGTTTAATCAAAGGTGAAACGCGCTTCGTAATCGTACATTGTTAGCTAAGTATGCAATAAAATCAATACTTCGTTAAATTATTCAAAGACGACCGTCGATGGACACCGCTTGCTACTTCCCAGTGAAGTTCTTAAAGAATTTTTAAACCACAATTAACTGGCAATTTAATCGTATGTTATTACAATGTTATTAGTGGCATAATTTGTCCCTTTCCTTACCTCTTTCTTGAGAGGAAAGGATGGAAAGGAAGAGTGGATTTGACGGTGGAGGAGACGCATAGGAAGGCGATGTCCTCTTTATGTACGTCTCCTTTGTCAATCAAGGGTGGGCAACGCATCTGCAATTGCGGATGTTTATGGACAGCGGTCATTTTTCATTTCGGTGTGTTCAGGTGGCCGCTTGCTCGTTTGCCACCTTATATTATATAAAAAAAATGTGTTTAAGGGTAGTTTTTCAAAGTAACTAGTTAGGTAACACGTTTACTACGGCAAGTGAAATAAAAATTCTTCATCTGGTGCGGGCGGGCCAAAATGCACCCCCAATGATATTTCCGCTAACGTGGCAGGTCTTTATAGACCCGCCAGAACGATAGATTAAATTGGTATAACTCTGTGGAAACATAAAGTTTACATTTTATGTCATGTATGCCCCTTCCTATGCATCTCCTCCACCGTCAAATCCACTTCCCCTTCCCATCCTCTCCTTATAAGAAAAGGGTGGTAAAGAGAAAGGGATTTAAATTAGGCCTCCAGCACCACACTCATCAGACGAAATACGGAATTGCTTCCATTTCACGCCTGGTCGTGGTACTGCTGGGGCCGAGCCGGCCCATTAGTGCGAAGATGTTAAAGCGGTCACTACCACTGTTAAGTACCTAAGTACCGCGTCAGGCCGATATCGGCCTGTTACGCAATGAGCGTGTTAAAATTCAGAAAAAAAGGTCTAAATATAAAGATGAATAAACCAGAATCTTAAATAATAACAGGAAATCAAGGTATTTTGCGTTAAAATAATATTTCTAACACCTCCCTGTTGCTACATTCGTTCTATTATCGTAATTTATTATCTTAAACCGTAGTAAATCAAGATGGCATGCGTAATGTGCACTAACTCAAGACAAATAAACATTTCCCGCGCAAACTAACCTCAAAAGACGACGTACGTAATACGTACGTTGATATCGCGAATACAATAATTGTTTAGTCTGTGAACGTATTGTTTTGACGGCCTAGTAGCGTCATTGGATTTTTTAATCTATTTTTATCCAATAGAGACTTTTGTGTCAATTAAAAATAGGCGGGAGAAATATTTCTACAGAAATAAACAAAAGCAAGTAGCTTCTATAATAGTAAATAGTGTTAAAAAGTTAATGATGCACAAAAAATTGCAAAAATCCGACACTATCATTGAAGTAGCAGTTTCCGAACGACACTCGCGCAATATTTCGCCGTCACTTTGACAGATGGTCCCCGCGCGCTCGTAACTCTTTTGGCGCCAAAACGACGAGCGCAAACATGCCGTCAAATTGTTTGTGAACAGTTTTAGGTCAGTTTTTTATATATTTAACTATTGCAAAATAAATTACATCTAATCTATTTGATATTAAAAAAGCGAAAGTTTTAATGGATGGATGTTTGTTAGAGTTTGTAGCCTAAATGCCTGAATATATCTCGATGAAATTTGTCATAGACAAAAAGTATAGTCTGGAAGAACATATAGGCTACTCACTTTTTTTTATTCCTACGCGGACGGAGTTGCAGGCACCAGCTAGTATTAACCTAGGTGTAACTAAATCAACACTAACTGATTTGTAGCCATTAATTTGTTTTTTTATTTAGACTAGTAATCATTGAATGTGGGTTGATTTTATGCATTCTCGCCCGCCCCCTTAATTTACGAAGACGGAATTGTAAAACAAAGTTTTACGCCCCACTTCAACGCTGCAACCTCAGTTGTTAATCTATTTTACGGACAGATAAAATACACTGTCTATGGTATGCGGTAGTTTGATACGTATTTTATCTGTGGTTGCATTGTGGATTTTTGACTAGATTTTATGATCTTTGAGATAAGTCCGTAGTTTCTGCCTATCTAGGACTGGTAACTTTGTTTTTGAAAAATGGCTAAATATTTCCTTAAAAATACAATTTGCCCAGTAAGTGGAAAATTAATTTAGCATTCAACATGACAACACTCAAACGCTCTCACAGTTTCACCTGTATAAAGCTTTTAAAAGCGGCTCTCGGCTTGCGGCCATTTTGCTTTCAAAAAGCGCGCGGCCGCGTGTCCTCCATTTTGTGTAATTGAATTAAAAAATTGAAAAATAAACCGACGCAATTTTGTTATGAAATTACTTTCATGTTTTTGTTACTTTATAGCGGTTTTAATACTTTATTTTAGCAATTAAAATAAGGGTATAAACTAACAGGATTAGTAACCTTTATTCCTGTCTACCACTTCTAAGTTACAAGCGTGAATGTTTGGAAATATTACTTGCATTATATTGCATCTTTTATCATAGACAATCTGCACATTTTAAAACTGAAAATATTAACAGTAAGTTTACTATAAGAGCGTGCGCCCACATGAAACTGAACTATCGCACAATGTTTAGTCTCGCTGTGATTCCTATAAGCTTATATGGAGGTGCGCACTCTACTCGGTATGTAGTCGTGCAACTAAACAGTTGAATGGGCTGCGAAACAATCGACAATCGCACAAACACATCAGGGCGGGTTTTTTTTTTTAAGTTTTTTAAACTAGCGCTTGACCACGATTTCACCGACTGAGAGTGAAGATTTGGTCGAAAAATGGTACGCGCTACCCTAATAAATACGCATTCACTCTTTTCTTGAAGGCCCCCACGTCATATCTGGATGGAAAAACCGACGCTGGCAACTTATTCCAAACCTTCGCAGTACGCACGAGGAACGATGACTCAAACTTCTTTGTTAGAACTCGCGGAATATCAACTGCAAGAGGATGGGTTCCGGCCGTATGTCTGAATGTCCGATGGTAGAATGGGGATGGCGGAATTATATCGTGGAGTTGGATTGGCTGCTTGTGAAACTGGTCACTAATAAGTGGTGACCACAACGAGTCTCGAACGACAAAGAAGAAGACCTAGCCATCGATTAAATAACTTAAAAGATGATGATGTCCTCCGTGACGTATAAACAAATCAAAATGACCGCCATTTATTAAACCTGACGCTTCTTAGTCAACATAATTTAGGTGAACATTTGAAATGAGGTAACGTGAGCAATATCATAAACTATATCCCGCGTGCCATAGACAACTTTTGTCTTTGCGTATTCTTTATGGATTTGACATTATTCAAAGATTATTACGTGACCTACAAACATTCATTTGTCTAGCGAAAAAAATACTCGATGAAGCGTTAATTCGAGATCTTGTTGCTTTCCCGCCAAAACTCCGTGTCCCAAGAAATCAGAATAAAGTACCTTACGAAATAGATTTAAGATGGGTATTCATCGGTAGCGGCTCCCATTCTGCTTCATAAAGACAAAGTAAACAATATTTTTGTCAGTTATGTAACCTAAGCTACAAAAATACTAATTTGACATCTAATCGAAAGTACATATTTCTAGTATAATTTTGTTTTCTAACTGTCAACACTGAAGTTTAGTCCAAGAAAAGTCCATCAGACGCCGTTTTCGCGCCACAATTTTGTGCTTGAACTCTGGAAAAAATTAGAAGTTTAGCGCACACTTTTGACTAAACTATTCTAAAACTGTTTAGTCGTTTAGATTCCTATATTATAATTATTAAAAAAAACAAAAGTGAACCTATGTGTTCTTCCAGACTATCCTCTACATCTGTACCAAATTTTATCGAAATCCGTTCAGCCGTTTAGGCTACAAACTCTAACAAACATCCATCCGTCTAAACTTTCGCATTTATAATATTAGTAAGAAGTAAGAATTACGCACACTACTCGATTTTACAATCGACAATCGTACAACAGTTGTGCTGATGATTTATAGTTCTTTCGGTAGTGTAGATTAAAATAGCTTTGTATTCGAAGTTTCTCGAATGTTCCAGTAATAGAGTCAACTTAAGTCTTAAGAAGTTTAACTCGCACTTGATTCGCCAATCTCGACTCTATTACAAGCAATTAAATTCGTACAACGAACGTTGAATTCTATTCAAACAATTTGCATACCAACTTCTGTATCCACTGAATTTTATTGCTATGTAAATGTAGAAGTTAAATGATTTTGTACTTTATCACAATGGCCATTTGCTTCATTTTTAAAGCCATATAAAAACGTACTCGAAAACATAACCTATGTCAGTCGAGTAAAAAACAATTGGAAGTGTCTAAGCTATTTTTTATATAAACGAGTATTTTTTTTAGGCTATTTTAAGCTATAAGGAGAAAAACGACGGAAACCCCGAGGTGATCTACGAGTACAACATCCATGGACATATATATTTAAAAAGACGTAATAGACTTTCATACTAATATCATAAATGCGAAAGTTTAGATAGATGGATGGATGGATGAATGTTTGTTAGAGTTTGTAGCCTTAACGGCTGAACGGATTTTGATGAAATTTGGTATAGATATAGAGGGTAAAATGGAAGAACACATAGTATACTCACTTTTGTTTTTTTTTAACCACGCGGACAGTGTCGCGGGCGAAAGTTAGTCTTACTACTATTATGAATGCGAAACTTTAGAAGGATGTTTGTTATAGTTTGTAGCCTAAAGGGCTGAATGTATCTTTATAAAATTTGGCATAGTCTGAAAGAACACTTAGCATACTCACTTTTTAATTTCACGCGAACGAAGTCGCGGTTGAAAGCGAGATATTTAATAAAACAATCAATTTCTAACATCAATGTAATAATTACGAAGAACGTATCTAAATGGTAAACTTGAAATAACAGCGTATTTAAATTTTATTGCATCGACTACTGGTCTTTTGCGCACCAAATGACTGTTAATGTCATTTTTATTCTTCGCGGTCACAGTTTTATATATAAATGACCACAGATAACGCATATCATTAGCATTTATTTGAAAGCGAGAAAAACATTACAGAAGTATTATAATACTAGCTGTGCTCGCGATTTTCTCCGTGTAAAAAAGATAATAAAAAGAAACAGTTTGCTACTACACAGATAAATTACAGTTTTAATGGTAAAAGAATTTTTCCAAATCGGCTCAGTAGTTTTTACACGAATCAAATAAATACAAAACTACAAATCTTTCCTCTGTATAGCATTTCTAAACACAGTACTTTCAAGTTTTAAATAATTCAGTACGAAACCTTTACCTAACCTTTAAAGAGAGGTTGGGAAGAGGAAGTGGATTTGATTTGGTGGAGGAGATGCATAGGAAGGGGAAATATCCTCTTTATGTGCGTCTCCTTCTCCGTCGGATAAGGGTAGGCAACGCATCTGCAATTGCGGATGTCTATGGGCAGCGGTCGCTTCGCCATTTTGGCGATTTCAGGTGGCAGCTTGCTCGTTTGCCACATTATGTTATAAAAAAAAATGCATTTTGTTTAATTACATTGTTTTTTTGTTATTTCTAATTGTATTGTAGTGTTGATAAGGATTAAATGTTATAAATATATTTCTTTTATTTTAAAATGTGCCATTCTTAGAGTAATACCAAAATCAAAAAGCTATCGCTTTCGACTCCTAAAACAAAAACAATGTGCAATTCTATAAAAAACACTAACATATATGTTCTCGTAGTTATTGAATCTGTGCCAAAGCTTGTCATAACACACACTCGAAATGTTAAATTAGACCAATAGTCAATACACCTTCGAATAAAGAATAAAATCCATAGGGAAGTTGTAACATTTAACAAAATAAAATTATTTTAAAAAACCAATAGTTAAAAGTTAGAATAACAGCGTAAGCTTTGACTAAACTATCGCACGACTGTTTAGTCTCTTATTGATTCCTATGAGCTTATATGGAGGTGCGTATTCTCGATATTTAGTTGTGCAACTAAACAGTTGAAGGCTGCAAAATAATCGAAAATCGTACAACAGTTGTGCGATAGGTCATCTACAAATCACATCTCTAAAAATATAGAGTACGAGCTGTTGCCCGCGACTTCGTACGCGTGGTATTAGAAAACATACAAACTATATAAATTACAAAACGCTTCGTATCCCTCGAGAACAGGACTTTTCTCGGGGATGAAGCTTATCCCATGTACTCCAGACTTTGTTTTATATCTGTGCCAAATTTCAATAAGATATGTTGAACCGTTGCAGAATAATCGAGTAAAGATTATAAAACTAAATTAATGAATCCCACGGGAACCGTAACTATTCCCAGGATAATAAGTAGCCTATGTGTTCTTTCAGACTACGCTGTAAACCTGTGCCAAATTTCATGGAGATCCGTTTAGCCGTTTAGGCTACAAACGCTAACAAACATCCATCCTTCCATCCATCTAAACTTTTGCATTTATAATATTAGTAAGATATGAATTATAGGACAGAAAAAAATACTCTAAAATTACTATATTCATAACGATTTTTAAAAATCGAATTTTAAAAACGCTAACGTTACCAGTCCTAATTGAAGACACGCCGCCAATCTTACTAATATCATAATAGCGAAAGTTTAGATGGATGTTTGTTAGAGTTTGCCGCCTAAACGACTGAACAGATCTCGATGAAATTTGGAATAGATGTAGAGTACAGTCTGAAAGAACACAAAGGCTGTTTACTTTTTTTTTTATTTCACGCGGACGGAGTCACGGGCGAAAGTCTATTATAAATGTGGAAGTTTAGATGGATCGCTGTTAGAGTTTGTAGCCTAAACGGTTCAACGGATCTCGATGAAATTGGGCATAGATGTAGCATAGAATATAGTCTGGAAAAACACAGCTACTAAATACGTTAATTTTTCCGCGGGGACGAAATCGCGGCCGACAGATAAAAGTATAAAGCTTCGCAAGTGTTAATATCTATACTATTATAATAAAGCGTAAACACACGCTTCTTTGTTGCCTAAGATGTCAGCAATTGCAGCATATTTTTGAACAATACTTTCTTTATTAAAAAGCCGTACACTTATGTCACGCTTTAGGCTGTATATTTTCACGCTATTAAACTTAAGGGGTAAATATTTTGGATAAAAACCCTAATGTGGGAAAGAGACCATAAGTTGCTGCCAACAACAAGGAAGCAAGATTGCCAAGGTTTGTCATGTCATGTCATTTTGACATTTGCTATTGATAATTTGACAGATAGTAAATAATAATATAATAACAATAGTATGTTCCTTTCAATAAAATAAGCATTATAGTTTTACATGATAATTTTCCTGCAATAACACGATTAACGCGTTACGGAAGGTGCATAATAACATCCGCCGCACACTAGCGCCACGAATAATGTTGCCAGTAAATTAAATTTGCATATGAAATGGGATGCAGAACGCGTAAATGTATAGTCTACCACTACCTGATTATTGCAATATATTCAAAAGAACATTTGAATTTGAACATTTGAAATGTTTTTCCAGTTAATATGGATTATTTATTATTACTGGTTACACTAATGATGAACGAACAATATCTAATGGCATAAAAATATTATTACGGACAGGACTATTGCTGCCAATAGACCTGATATAGTAATAATAGATCGGTCTGAGAGTTGTGTAATGTTAGTCGATATCACTATTCCACATGACGAGAATCTCGTGAAAGCCGAAAATGAAAAACTATTAAAATATTTGGATTTGGCTCACGAGATTACCGCCATGTGGCGTATGAAATCGACTACCATTATTCCGATAGTCGTTTCGGCACACGGGCTGATAGCGAAGAGCTTCGACCAACACCTCAAGAAGCTCTCACTAGACAGTTGGATTGTAGCCCTGACCACTGGTTGCTTGAGTCATCGGATTCCGCAGCTGGTGGTGCTCTATTTTTTATATTATATATTTTATTTTTATATTCTTGTAAAATGTATAATATAGAGAATAAGAAATAAAGATACATGGAGATAATAATAGAATTGAAACTACAATAATAATAAAATTGTGTGGTTATTGAATCTTACTTATTACTAAATGCAAAAGTTGAAGTAGATGTATGCATAAAGAGCTCGATTTTGCACAGATTTGCTATTAAAATTATTGCAGATTAAAAAACATTTACATTTTTTTTAAATTTCCAACGCCAACGAAGTTTAGGGAGAAAACTAGTAATAACATAATAACACAAGATAAATCGTAATACACGACTTTTACTTGATAATTAAGCTATTAAAAAATTAAACTTTTAGCCATATACATTTTTATTAATGTCAAATAAGATATTCCTTACTCTAAAACCTTTATCATCTGTGAAGACATTTATTGGCCATTTTAAACATTATTCTATAGGTAACCGGGCAATAGAAGTGATTTATAAACGAGCTGGAAAGTCTTCTTTACATAAAACCTTGGTGACAAAGATATAACCTCATTTTTTTTCCGAGGGGGGGGGGACATCTTGCCTTTTGGGGGAAGGCAGGGTTATGTATGATCTGACCTACTAAAACCCTCTCGGAGGCCATCCTCGTAACATAATCGAAGGTTCCGAGATCTCCAAGGAACGAACCGATACCGAACAAAGATATAACATAGACAACACAAAAGTGAAGTTACAATTAATATAGTGTGTTTAAATAATTTAGATTAGTTTGACAATTCATTTCAAATTTAGTAGGGATGGGTTGTGTAATCAGTCATGAATCTTATCGATATTTGATTTTTATTAAGAAGTAAGAATCGATAGATTTATAGTTATAATTTATGAATTTAAAATAAACACTGTTTTCTCAAATTAATAATGACCATAACAAATAATGAGAGTAACTAAATGTTTATTACTACTACAGCCGTACATAATCGAATTGGATTTCGCTATTATTTCTATCATCGCTAGATTCTCTACACTATAATCAATACTAGAATTGTCCTATAAATTAGTTAATAAGAAAATAATAATTTTAGTTGAGTTCGATAATTATTTAAACCGAATATCGATAGTTCATAATTGTTCGCTGCGTGTTTGTTTCATCACTACGATACCTGTCTATTAAGTACAGCATTTACCTTCATACAAATTGAATTCGATACTTCATATGCGTCATTTATCAAACTAATCTATCTTATTTAGACAAACTATAATAAAGGATTTATTATTATTAAAAAAATACGTGAAAAATACTGGCTGTCACAAAACTCCATTGCATCCTTATTAAAAATAAAATTGAAAGAGCTTTGTTTCTGTTATTTACAGTGTAACTAAATAAATGGTAAAGTTTGTCAGATCCCCAAAAACCGCAAAAGAAACGAAACGTTAAAAGAACTCGTATACATTCACAAACTTTGTACAGAATATAATTACCTACTTGAAATTTTAAATGGCCGCACGCTACGAAACTCTTTGCCCAAGAATGTTTAAAAATGAAATTCTGAATAGCGAGATGATTGCACTTTTTAATCTACATTCTGCTTTATAATTCATTGTGTTGAATAAGTTTTTAAAATAGTCTAAAATAATTAATTAGTTAAGAATTAACCTAAAAAAAATACATAATAGAACAAAAAATTGCATCTTTGAAATGTCAAATTTGACAATTAAACAGCATCGAATGGTCAAAGATTATGTATAGATAGACGTACTACATTTCTGGTTTACTACTTAACACGTTCCGTGCGTCACGTGAATTGTTTTCCTATCATTGTCTTGCAGGTGAACTACACAAAATCAATAGAACACAACTTTTAAACGTGACTACCTAAAAAAACCACAGCGACAAACGGCTAATTTATTTTTATTGTCATCCCTTCGTTTACACCACTTACTGCTATCTAATTGGTTATTTGTAAAAAGCGGAGTTTTTCTCGTTGCAATGAAGACCGCAGATTTCCGCGATTGTACAACAAAACAACGCGTTTTATATTTCGAGCTGCTGTATCCAGAGTTCAAGCTGCTGAAGATCGCAAACCTTCGCTAGGAGATGGCACCAAAAGAAGAACAAAACAAAACTTACCAGGAAGACAAAAGAAATCTCAACATACACGAAAATCTACGAGCTACTGGCGATACATCTTAATTTTGCAGTCTTATTTTGGATTTGTGTTTAAAAAAACGTCCGCTCACAAAAGCGATAGCGGGTCACTTGTTAAAATATTCACAACGTTTCCTATGTATAAAGGATAGGGAGGTTTTAACATAAATTGAGGCAGAACAAACATCGAGGTTGTATTGTTTTAGGAGCAATGTTGTTACAGGACTTAATAAAATCCTATTCAAATTTTATTACAATAGGCTGGAAATTAAAAAAAACAAAACAGACTTCCAAACCAAATACACTAAAAACTAAAAAAATCTCCAAAAAAACAATACACTAAAAAGTAACGTAATAATTCCTTGAAAATAGTAAACCTCTTTTATTGTAGCTGTTATGTCTATATTGTACAATTATTATTTCTTTGATGTCGGTGTCATCATCGTAGTCTTCGAATCCAAAAATCAAACAAAAAAATGGGACCCACCTGCAAGCATTACCTTTCGGATAAAAAAAGAATTATCAAAATCGGTCCACTAGCGGCGGAGTTATGCCGTAACACACATTAAAAAAGAACATACAGACGAATTGAGTACCTCTTTCTTATTGGAAGTCGGTCAAAAAACATACAGATGAATTGAGTACCTCCTTCTTTTGTGAGATCGATCAAAAAATAATAATAAAGTAAGCGATATGCGTTGCTTTAAGGTAATACTGAAAATCCCGTAAAACTAAACTACGGACTCAATAGTATTTCTCAGTTAAGTACTATCGGGGATTCTGACGATATACCACCTTAAAAGCTATAGCTAAACGCTCTTTTGAACTTTTTGTACGCAATGATAGTCGAAACCATTACTTCTAAGGGATTATTCCTTGCCTACCCTTATCTGACAAAGGAGGAGACGCACATATAGAGAATATCTCCTCCTCCGTCAAATCTACTTCCCCTTCCCATCCTCTCCTTATAAGAAAAGGGTGGTAAAGAGAAAGGGACTTAAATTAGGCATCCGGCACCACACTCATCAGACGAAATACGGAATTGCTTCCATTCACGTCTGTCTTCTGTGCGGTCGTGGTATTACTCCGGGCGTGCCGGCGCTGCAGTGCTAAGATATTAAAGCGGGCACAACCACTGTCACTGTCTCTCTGCTCTGCCCCACTGTTTCCACGTGGGGACAGAGCGGGGTTACGGTTGGGAATAATCCCTTCTAAGAGGCAGAAATAAAAGAATCAAATATGACTACGAAAAACTATCGGTCTTTCATAATAGCTAATTGCTTTCATTTGCAACTCACTATTACCTTATTGGTTGCCTTACCCATATTGTCCCTACGTGCAATTTTTACTATACATGGTAGCAAACGAATTTGCGGCTACGTCGTTAAAACGGCGAAGTGATTGCAACAAGATAATTGTTTTTTTGAAAATTCTTTTTTTCAATGAAAAGCCCTACACTTACGTCACACTTTAGGTCATTTATTTTCACGCCATTAAACTTAGGGGATAAATATTTTGGATAAAAACCCAAATGTGGGAAATAGATTATAAGTTGCTGCCAACATCAAGGATGCAAGATTGTCAAGGTTTGTCATGTCATATCATTTTGACATTTGCTATTCATAATTTGACAAATGTAAACAATAAAATAAAATTTTCATAATTTCATGCGGATGAAGCCGCACGGGAACAGCTAGTGTAAAATGTTTTATTCTGTTAGTTACCATATAAATGTATTGAAATCAAAAATGCTCACACAAATAGAAAATGGTCCTTCATTTCATCACAAAAATGTTTTGGGTGTATAAGATATGAGTTTTCTGATATCCCGCGGGATTTTGTGACCTTTTCGAAATGTTCGGGACATTGTAAACGATCCCGGATGCATAAGCCATCCCTTATTAAAATGGGTGAATGGCGTCGTATGAAATCGTTTGATAACTCTACCATTAGTAATGGGCTTATTTAAGTAGCTATTGGTTGAGGATTCATAGCGATTTTTTAAATAGCCAAATTAACTATTGAGCGTCAATGGCCACAAACTTTGTTAAATGTTTAAAAATAGTAAAAAAAAACATATTTTTTAATCTCTGATATTCGTATTATGATTGTTAGTCTATGACAAATAAAATGGCAATACCTTACATAAAAATCCTTACTCAATTTAACCCGTTATTCACATTTTAACTTTACTAATGTCACCGTAAATTCGTACAAGGATTTAATTGTTTTTTTTAAAAATAGTAATATAATTGTTCCGGTTTTAAAATTAGGGTTTTACTTCTACATTATAATAAAATATCAAAATTTTCAATTCAAATAATAAAAAACGTTTGAAATTAAAGAAAACATCAATTAACAAATAAATCAAATCATAATTTTATTAAGCATTAACGAAATTCAAATTTTTAACAGCGAATCACGTTCTAAAATGATTTTTTTTTTTAATTATCTTCCAAAGGTTACGAGCTTTATGCCACTGATGATGTATTTTTTTAGTACAGATTATATTTAAAACGATTGTACTATTTTTGAAAAAGTAAATGTAAATGTTTGTTGTTTTTTTATATTTTTCTTTTGCGTATTAAATTTTAGTATTATGATAATAATTGTAAAATATACTTACGGATGAACAGGGGCAAGCAGTCAAAGAACAATTAAAAAGCACTGATTCGTCACATTCTTTAAACTTTTTAATTTTAAAAGGCAAAAGCATTCGGTCGCATTTTTTTTAATTATCTATTTATTAAAACATCGAGTGGGCGCCGTTCAACCTATCCTTTTTCCGTGCAACTCTCTCACTCTAATCAGATCCTAGATGTAGTCCGGGATTTTGAACGTAAATTTATCACTTTTCTTAGCATTTATGTAACCGGATAGATGTTTTTGCACGCTGTTTATTCATGTATTGAAGAGGACATTTTAAGTGTCGCGTATTACATTTGTTTAGTAGAGGCGTTGACGATAAATCAATACCGCCTTACACACGACCACGTCTGCCCGGGCTCGAGCGATCACTGAAAATGTATACGTTGGTCGAATATGGACCAATCCTAAAACATTATACGCGTTGAATATTTGTCAAACATTGAATATCTGTGTTTTATATTTTTAAAGCAATAAATTAGTATATTTATCTTATTACATATAAGGCATTAAATGTATATAAACATTTAATTAAAAGATCATAAGCTTGGAATGTTTTTCAGTTTCAGCGTAAAGATTGGCGTATTTGCTAACCAATGTGGGAGTAGTAACACAGTGCTGCCCCCTACATTTTATCGATGACCGAGTTTGACAACACAATGAGTGTTACAATTTATGTGACAAAGTTCGCAAGATCTCAGCACTTTTGCAACTATCGTATATTAAAAATTCGTTTTTCGAAAATCATTCAATTAAATAAAACTCCTGTAGAATAGATTTGCGAAATCACTGTAAAGAAAAACTAAAAGAAACAATAAATATCTTACTAATATTATAAATGCGAAAGTTTAGATGGATGGATGGATATCTGGAGGACGGAGGAACACATAGGCTATTTTTTTTTAATTCCACGCGAATGGAGTCGCGGTCGAAAGCTAGTATTCTATAAGAATAGAAAACTCAGTCGACAAATCTTTGTTCTATTTTAAAAGTGGAAGTAATTAAAATAACATTTACACCTGCGCTTAAGTATTCAGTATATCTTTTCAACCCCATCCCTTCTCCCCGGCACCCCTTTAACATACTGTTATATGAAAGAGACAACTACAACTAACGGACTGTAAGCATAACAATGCACAGAGATTTTTTAAACGTAGGCGAGCGTGGATTTATCTAGATTTTTCCGATCTAAATTAGTAGTTGAATGTTTGTTTAAATAATTAATAATTAATCGAAAATTGTATTAAAAATCAGTACAAATAATTGCGTATTGTTTATTTTTTATTTCTAATTTACGCGCGCGAAGTCGCGGACGCCATCTTGTGAGTAGGTCGCGTCACCTGGGATGAGTAGGGGGTACACGTTGCAATTGTAAAATGTGGAAACCTATTGTATTCGCTTAGAAAGAAAGTTATATTATTCTTTTTTTGAATAATGAATATTTTAACGATATTGAAGAATTAATAACGGACAATCACAACTGTTGTGCGATTTTCGATTGTTTCGCAGCCTTCAACTGTTTAGTTGCACAACTAAAAATCGATTATTGTACCTCCAGATAAATTCATAGGAATCACGGGACTAAACAGTTGTGCGATAGTTTAGCTTCAAGTGGGTGTTCTAAGATTATTGTCTAGAATAAAAAAATAAAATAAAAAACGCCTTATTAGACAAAAAATATTTTTACAAAATCCATTGGGGTTCTGTCTCCTGAACTAATTATAACTGTGTTTCAGGAGGCAGGACCTTCTCTTATCCATTATCATATTTAATTAAGAGTAAGTTGCTACATAACAAAGGAAAATATAATATTATTACAATTAATTTAGTGTGTGATATTGCATGTGTGTGTATGAATCCGAGTACACGCGTGAGTAAGTGCGTGCGTCCCAACTGATGAAGTTCCGTAGATTATAATGTCACACAAAAGTTTTAGTTAATGTAGATATGAGAATTTTTCCCTAAAAGTCATTTAGCAACCAATTGTTAGCTTTTTAACTATTTTGATGTATTCTGTATTCTTGAAGATTATTTAGTCTGTGCTATAAATCAATGTTATTGGTCATAGTTTGAAATAACGATATAACTTTGTAATGGTGATCCAAAGCGTTTTTTAAAATATTTATGTCATGGTTTTAAAATGTCGTAATTGTGCTTGTTATGTTAATAATCGGATAGTAGTCGGATCTCAAAAATATGGGTGTTGCATTAGCTCGACGACACGACGGCAATGTTGGTAAGATTATTCTGTGCAAATTGGAAGAAAACATAAGAGGTAATGAAGACTATATTTTATTAAAGCATAACATGGCTGTGACGCCCATACAATTAACGTTTCTGTACACTACTCCTTGAGTAATAAATGATATTTGGAGGTTTATTCTTTAAAATTAAATGACCTTTATAATTAAAGTTAAATTACTTTGAAGTTACATTTATGCTATATTTTAGTTTCACTTTAGCTTATCTTTTAAGTAACATTTGCTTACCGTCTTACATAATTGGAACTAATATGACTATGGATTTTAATAAAATAGGATATAAGGACCAATTGCCTAGTACGTGCTAGACTAGGGATTTAGTCGAACATAGAGTAATTTAGTAGTAAATATGTTTACTTATGGATGTTGCTCGCGACTTCGCCTGCATGAAATAAAATAATAATAAAAAGGATAGCCCATATCACTTGTGGTAACATAGCATTTTTATGGCGAAATAATTTTTGAAATCGTCCCAGTAGTTTTTGAGTTTTTATAATATCTGTATAGAATTGTAGATGATTTTTAAGTAATATACTTTGTTACATTATTTATGTCTTTATTTGAAACATGGTATAATTTAAATGGGACAGTCTATTTTTTCTAATTATGGTCACCGTACTAAAGTCACGTAAGCTAAGCGCAATGAAAACGCTATCTCAAATCAGATAACAGCAAATGCCGAGTTAAAGCATGTTTAACAGTAATTAAAATTTTTTTAGAACGATTTTTAAATAAAAAAAAGTTTTGAAATTATTATTTAATAACATTGTTTTGTTTTCAAAAATTGTTACAAAGTAAATGCATTTAACAAATTTCTTTTGTTTCAAATAGCAATTACAATAAAGTAAACCTCGATAAGTTAAAGTCCAAGGGAAACACAATATATTTTAAGTTATAGAGGTTTTAAGTTATCAAGGGTCTATGTTGTAGAGGTTTTGGGCTCTGATGGGAAAGGAACATATTATTTTTTGAAGTTATAGAGGTTTTTATGTTTCCGAGGTGTTTTAAAAATACCAGTTATAAACAAAGATATTCAAGTGTTATTTTAATATCTTTTATTATAAAGATAATTGGTTACTATGACTTTTCTTTTAAGTTGTTATAACCAATTTTAATTTTATTGTTACTGACTTAAATTCGGATTTAGCAAATTCTTGGAATGTCTTCAAACTTTAGGTTTAGTATTTTCATAATGTTGGTTCATCCTGTGAAAATAAAAATAATTATGAGATACAGAAGGAATTTGCAAATAATTATAATTTCAATAATGGATAACTTATAATGTTTTACGTTCGTCGTGTATTTCCTTCACAGTCTAAGAGTTTCCGACTTTTGATACAAGATGTCGCTGATCTCATTTTATATCGAGTTAATCAAAATTCAAAAACATACATTTTCGAACTATAACAGTAGGTAAATAACACTAAAATATAATATTATCTACTTTATTTAATAATTCATATATAATCTGTATATTCTCAATAATATTTTTTCTTATTTGAATCTTTTTAAATGAACGATTCTTTACTACTTTTTTCTGTATAACTAAAGGCAGATTCGTACAAAGAAAAACAACACAACATCATTTATACGTTTAATAAGACAAAATGTAAACATACTTTACATAAAAACACTATTTACATAGAAAATTAAATTGGAATCATAAGAAAGCATTCAAAATCAAACACCCTCTTGTCTACGTACATTTATACGTTGACTTCATATATTTTAAGAATCGTCCACTAATCATAGGAAACTAAAAAAACCACGAAAAATCACAAACAGGGGAGACAAAAATATCAAGTACATTTCTATTCTTAATAAACAAATTATTTAAAAAGGGAGCTGTTGCTTACAACTTCGCCGAGGTGAAATGAAGAAATATAGCCTATGTTACTCACATATAAATTACGTTTCTAACTGTGAAATAATTTTTAAAATCGGCCCAGTGGCTTTTGAGTTAGACAAAAATATAAATCTTTCCTTTTTAAATATTAGTATACATAACGATCCGCTCCAACTTCACGTGGGCAAAGAATATATTTCACACATGTTTTCAGTCATATCCCACTTTCCCTCTGGATCGATGGTCAAGGGGGAGGGGCAGATCGATGATCAAGGGGGAGGACAGATCGATGATCAAGGGGGAGGACAGATCTATGGCCACGGGATAGGGGACAGATCTATAGTCAAGGGGGGGCAGATCAATAATTAATGGGGGCTAGTGGAAGGCTACGCCCATGCTACAAGGGGTGGGGGGTAAAACATTATAACATAACATATAATTAATGGACGACTCCGAATAAATTCATTACCTTTTTAAAAACTTTATTATTTAGTAAAAAACCCCAACTTAAAAAGTACATCTTGTATCAAAATATAACTATTTAAGAATCCATTCTATGTGTTTTGCATTTCAAAGACTAGACCAAACGGATAACGGAATTAAAAAAATATATAAAAAGCAATCAGCCACATTCACAATTATTTATTTACTGGCAACACCGTACAATAAATACACAACGCACGTACAGATAAAATATACACGTTCAAGATTAACACTAACGTAAGTCTTTATTTTTCATATGGCAACACTATATCATACCATATTACGGCCGTTGTCGCCCGCTATTCTGTCTACGATCTGAAAAAAAAAAACATTGTGTCAATTTAATGGCCTTGTAAGCAGACAGGTACAAAAATATCTAGAAACTAAGCTGTCACCCGTGACTCCGTCTGCGTGAATTAAAAAAAAAACTTGTGAATCAGTGTTCTTCCAAAGTGCTCTACATTTATATTTCATAATATATTGAGTCGTTCTGGACATAGTAACATCCATCCATACATTACACAAGTATGATAATTTAAAAAAAAATTGGTTACTATATTTTTTACCTTTAAGACGGACAAAAGGCACAGAGGTATATATGTACTTTTCCTAGGGAAGGGGTCTCTAGTTCATTCCTTCTTTACCAAATACGGTGACTGTCTTTTTAATCTATACACAATTGAGAGCTTATTTAAGTATATCAAATAACTTACCCCTCTTATAATAGGTAAACTAAGCAGCGACCCTAACACTGGGACCATTCTGAGGAAATTAACTGCCGCAGGAAGGAACCCTCTGGAAAACAAACAGCATAAAGTCTTCATAAATAAATACATTTCTCCACAAGGGGCGTCCATATATTACGTCAATCTAGATTAGGGGAGGGGTTGATCTGCGGATGACGGTAAATGATAGATAGGAGGGGGGAGGTTTGGGGGACGTCATTCTTATTTATTTAATTACAGTTTATTGTTCATGTACAAAAAGATTATTTCTAAAAAGAAATTTCTTCCAGCACACCTAGTAGATATTACCCGGGAGCCAGAATTTAAATGAATGGGTGAAAACTCCGTGGGAGTTATCCAATTGCCAAAGTAAAAATAATAAAAGTGATTCTATAACCAGGTGTTTTAATCATATACTCGTAATACCCTATTTTCTCAAATCTGCAATGTTTTAATTTCGTCAAACTGGTAATGACGTCAATTTTGAGAGAAGAGGGGGTTATTAAGAAATGACGATAGGATGATTGTAGGGGGGGAGGTCTAAGGTCTGAAAAAATCGATGACGTAATTTATGGACGGCCCCCAAGTTAACTGCAGTATTTTATTTAATAGTGTGCGCACAAGTTTGACTTGACTATAGCAACTGTTTAGACAAGCTTTGTTTCCTATGAGATTATATGGAGGTACACTACTCGATCTTTAGTTGTGCAACTAAACACTAGAATGGGTGCGAAACAATCGACAATCGCACAACAGTTGTGTGACAGTTTGGTCAGAAGTGCGCCCGCTCTGTGACTTGTGATAGTAAAGTTTGTAAACATACCAATTCCATATTTTTTACAGTATAAAGTGACAATCAAGTGGACACTGGAATTCTTTAAAATAGAAAAGTGACCGCTGACAATAAGCAACCGCATTTTGAATGTTGATTGACGATGCAGGACGCATAGGAAGGGGAAATATACTCTTTATGTGCATCTCCTCAGTCGACAAAAGATAAGCAACATATTTGCTATTGCAAATGTCTATGGGCAGCGGTTTATTCGCCATTTTAGCGGATTCAGGCCGCATACTTGTTTGCCACCTTATGATATAATAAAAAAAAAAACTCCCTAAGGGTAGAGAGCAAATTTTTACCACAAACTTCACACATGACTCAATCCCTGTTTAATGATAAAAAAACAAAGCGTGTTTTATTCTTACTTGCGCACATTTTATCTACAGCAAGCTTTAACATCAAGCAAGGCATTTCCAGTGTTGTCAAAATTTTAACAAAATCACCTGAATAATAAAAGAAATCCATATATCTCAGCTATCATGCCAAACATCGGCCAGCCTAGCAACACCACTGTGATGCCACCAAAAAATGCCACCGATGCTTTGATTTTGTGCCGTTGGAAGAAAAAGAAAAATGTCCGTTGCAGGCCTATCACACACGCTAGACCACTTATGAAGAGAATCTGAAAAAGATTAAATTTTCATCATCATCAGCTCACTATACATCCCCACCGAGGGGCTCGTAGCCTACCCTAAGTTAGTGACAAGGATAGTCAACCATGCTGCACTGCGGGTTGACTTTACACATATGTTTGAATTTCTTTGCCAATATGTGCATGCATGTATATCATAATATTTATTTCACAAATGTTTTCTTTCAATATAAGAATGGACAAAGAAAATTCAAACATCATGGTACATGGCAGGATTCGAACCTATGATTTCTGAAGATTTATTAAGTTTGAATGTATGTGGATATTTAGATTTTTAATATTAAATGATTTAAATTTATGTTTAACTCACATTTCCAATAGCTAGTAGACCTTTGTCAAACAACAAGAGAACCCCAAGGAACAGGAAGGTCATACCAAACCCCGCAAGGCCCACGCCAATTTCTGTCAAAGAAATATTTACATTATTGAAAGTTTTTATAACATATTTCGTGAGATTTAGTCATATTATAACTTGCTATTTGCTATATAAATGGATTTACGTAAATTATCGTATGTTTGAATAGTAAATATTGCAAGACTTGGGTATCTTTAAACATTCATACGATTACGAAACAAACAAGAGTGTACAATATTCATTACTTATTGTAATGTATGTTTAAGATTGCATTTTGTTGACTACATGCAGTATTTATTATGAGAAAGCAGTTTTTACTGATAATCAATACTTAACATAAAAATACCATGTACGATGTTTTTTACTCACTCTGTGTGTCCGATATCTCAATCATATTGGTGAATTGGATTTATGTTGAATTCCACTATTATACAGGCCCTTGAGGGCCTTAAATTGACCTAATTAAATAGTAAATAGGGTATAAAACAAATTTATAACCTATTACTCCACGTCATTTTAGGAATCGAAAATAAGAAACGTCAAAACAATAACTGATGCGTTCAGTTAAATAAAACTTGTTGCTAAAAAAAAATAGTAGTTTTAATTAGGATTGTATATTTTTTAGTACAGTTTAAAGAAATTATTCAGGAATACTTACGTGAAATAAATTGATTTATTATTGTTTACTTTAGAAAAAAATAGGTAACTTTACGGAGACACACATGGCAACATTGTTAACCTCTTTTTCGAAAAACAAAGCCGCGTCTGTCTCAAAGAATACAATAATATTATATTTGTGTCTATATTATTGAACTGATTATCAAGCTTCTTTCCTAATCAGAATTATACGTGTGCATACAAGTGTTTAGTGTTTATAGTGTAAAATACTGATAACCTCTTATTCTCATTTACATTGCATTGTAAAAATAACAAATATATTATGGTTCGTGGTGTTGGAAGAGGAGGTCGTGGTATGCCGGGGCGCGGTGGAATGGGTAGGCCTCCGTTTAACAGACCGCGAGTGATGTTGTTAAGACCTCCTTTCGACTTAATTCTAGCAGAACCAGCGTTTCCCAGATGCAAACCAGCGCCTGACGATTCTGCGCTAACTCAGGTGGTTATTTCTACTTTTACGATTAATCTGTCACAGTAATGTTTTGATCAATAATAGACTTAATTTTTTAAAATAAATTATAGATTAACTCTATAATTAGTAAATAAGTGAGGGTTACTTGGTAAATTTGCCTAAAAAAATTGTTTCGGTTACAATATTAACATTTCAACTGTTATCCTAATTTTTATAAAAATGTTATATAGGAAACACTGATTGTATGTTTGCCACCAATCACTAAGACCTTTATTGTATTTATCATTAACTAGTTAAAAAAAATATATTACTTGAGTGCGATGACACCAATACATATAATGACCCATAGTTAAAATCATGTAAAAAGCAAATAAAAATAAAAATATCTTTGTTTGAATAAGCAAATAGAAATTGGGTATTATCCCTATCAAGAGGCACACAAGAGGAGCACTGGAAATAGCCCGATCATCAAGAAATACACAGTTCTTAATTAAAAGAGTGTGAATAATAAATACCTGCTCACTATACATCCCCACTGAGAGGTTTGGAGTCTCCCCTTAGGGATGACTATGCCATAGTCTAACACACTGGCCAACAGCCATTTTTTTTTTCTTAATATCATTAGGCGGAAAACGAGCAAGCGGCCACCTGAATCAACCGAAATGGAAAGGGACCACTGCCCATAGACATCCACAATTGCAGATGCGTTGCCTACCGTTGATTGACGGCGGAGGAGGCGCGCATAAAGAGGATATTCCCCATCCTTGTTCGTCTCCTCCACCGTCAAATCCACTTTTCCTTTCCATCCTTTATTTATTATCAAGAAAAGGGTGGAAAAGAACTAAAATTAGGCCTCCGGCACCACATTCATCACACGAAACACGA
Organism: Papilio polytes; assembly: GCF_000836215.1. NCBI lineage: Eukaryota > Metazoa > Arthropoda > Insecta > Lepidoptera > Papilionidae > Papilio > Papilio polytes. The sequence continues at coordinate 367,895 of NW_013525511.1, forward strand.
ATAGCTTCCATTTCACGCCTGCTTTCTGTGTGGTCGTAGTATTACACCGGGCGAGCCAACCAATTCGTGCGAAGATGTTAAAGCGGGCTCTACCACTGTCAGTCGACTGAACAAATTTTTTAATTTCTTTGCATGTATGTGCAGGCATCAGTATGTTTTCCTTGACCATAAGAATGTTGGGTAAATTATGTACATATAAAAATCACATGGGTACATAAGGATTCAAACCCAAGACTTGTAGATTACAAGTCAAGTGCTAACCCCTGATCCAATGCTTTACAATGATAAGTAAATAATACTTAACATACAGGCACTTCTCAAACGCCATGCAGAGCTCTGCCCCACTCCGTCAGAGCAGGCATCGGTCCTCTCCTTGGTGACAAAGCTGCAGACAGTGCTGGATAACCTGGTTGTAGCTCCAGGAGACTTTGTTGCGTGTGTGAGTAATATGCATTGATTATATTTTAAACTAGTTGTCGGTCCCGACATCTGTGAGAAATTACATAAAACTAAAAATGTATTTGGTGATATCATAGCTTTATAATGGTGAAACAATTTATGAAATTGCTTCAGTTTATAAGTTATTTCAATACATACAAAAATACCTTCCTCTTTATGATATTAGTATAGATATTTTAAAAAATATTGAAGAATTTTGACAAATTACTTAACTGGTTAGATCTTGGTAGTTTTCTTTTATTATTGTATGCAAGGTTTTGCCACAACACTGTCAGCTGAATTAAAAAAAAAAACAAAAGCAAGTTACCTATGCATTCTTCCAGACTATCCTCTATATCTATGACAAATTTCTTCGAGATCTATTCAGCAGTTTAGGCTACAAACTCTAAGTAATAAACTTTTGCATTCATAATATTTCATGTTTTCCAGCAATTAGAAGAAGTCCGTCAAGTAGGATCATATAAGAAAGGCACAATGATGGCTGGCAAGAATGTTGCTGATATAGTGGTTATCATGAAGACATTGCCAACTAAAGAGGCTGTTGAGGGATTGTCTAATAAGGTAATAATGAAATTATGTCACTTGTCCCTATAGGAAGCACAGTATGTTCCATACATCTCTATCAGCCGTCATATCTGAATTCACTTTTTAACCCTAAAATGTATGATGATGCTTTTTAACATCAGTCTTCTCTTTCACATCCAGTAGATTATTTAATTTTTTTTTCTTTCTTTTTCCCTTGATCTATGTTTAATTTACTCATCATCATCACCAGCTCACTATACGTCCCAACCGAGGGGCTCGGAGCCTACCCTAAGTTAGTGACTAGGTCATAGTCACCCTGCACTGCGGGTTGACTTCACACATATCTTTGAATTTGTTCGCCGATATGTGCAGGCATCACGATGTTTTCCTTCACTGTAAGAACGTCGGGTAAATTATGTACATATGAAAATTCGGAAAATCGAAAATCAGATTGGTACGGCGAGATTCGAACTCAAGACCTGTAGATTACAAGTCAAGTGTTCAAACCACTGAGCCACCGACGCTCTATATTTTTATTTTTCACACAATAAAGATGAAAAGTTTATAATAAAGGGAGTGGGATTTTTCTCTGCTATATTTGAACTTTTACATAATCATTAATTCAATGATTTAAACACAATGCAACCAACATTTAAAAACGATTTTTTTTCTTTTTGTTTATTGTAATTTTTTTTACTTGAATCCAACTAAGCTATATGCTAGGGCATTAACAATTAGGCTATTGACGCTTTTACTATTATTTTTATTATTTACTGTATTTATTACGTACTTATATACAGACATATATATACATATATATATATATAT
>NW_013525511.1:369738-374565 GCF_000836215.1 Papilio polytes
ATATATATATATATATATATATATGTATATATACGTATTATACGTATGTATGTATTTATTTTTTTTATTATTTACTGGTGATAACACCAATCAAGAAGTAGTCAACTGTGTAGTACCTGGCGGTCTAGGCGTTCAGTACGACAGACCGCCAGGTACCATCCTCACCATCTCGATGGCTGGCATTCCACAACCGTTCAGTTTTAGCGGAAGTTTCCGCAAGGTGGTTTTGTAGAACGGTCTGCCTGGTATTTCCGAACCAATACGACTTAGGGTCCTTCAAGAAGCGAGCCTATCATTTCCTCAAAGGCAACGCATCTGTAGCTCCTCTGGTGCTGCGGATGTCTGGGCGTCGTTGACGCCGCTTGTTTCCTCCTTTTTATTATAAAAAAAAATGAAAATGAAACTTTTACTGAAGTACACAATGAAAAAAAATCTTTACATCACGGGAACAACTAATCAGTAACTTCATACCCTGGAGTATCATTTAGTTGTCTCTCCCCTGCTCATAGTAATCTACCTCCAGGTGAATGAGGAAGTGAACAAATTGACCCGAGCGATGGGCACCGGGTCAGTGACATGCGCGTGCACCGAGAGAGGCTTCACTGTGACAGCTGCGGGGGCTGCGGTCCGTGTGCTTGTCACCACGCTGCATCAGAACCTAAGGAAGTTGGAGCCCGAGGTAAGTTGGGATATATCTAAGTATACTGACATAATCTAGTTTGCTCCGACTTCCGGTACCTCGGCTCATTAATTCAAAGCGACTGCGATATTTACCGTGACGTGAGAAATACAATAAAAGCGGGATGGATGAAATGGCAGTGGTAGTGCCCGCTTTAACATCTTCGCACGAATGGGCCGGCTCGCCCCCAGTAATACCACGACCACACAGAAGACAGCCGTGAAGTGGAAGTAATTCCGTGTTTCGTCTGATGAGTGTGGTGCCGGAGGCCTAATTTAAGTCCCTTTCTCTTCCACCCTTTTCTTATAAGGAGAGGACGGGAAGAGGAAGTGGATTTGACGGTGGAGGAGATGCATAGGAAGGGACAATATCCTCTTTATGTGCGTCTCCTTCTCCGTCGAATAAGGGTAGGCAACGCATCTGCGATCGCGGATGTCTATGAGCAGCGGTCGCTTCGCCATTTTGGCGACTTCAGGTGGCCGCTTGCTCGTTTGCCACCTTATGTTATAAAAAAAAAATGGTGACAGGTTACAGGTGTAATATGCATATTCCCCTTAAAATGAAGGGGAAAATTTACAAAACCGTCGTAAGACCTGTCATGATGTATGGATCTGAATGTTTGGCAGTAAAAGGGACGGATGAAAGGAGACTACATGTAGCGGAAATAAGTATATTAGAGGAAGTTTGAGAGTAGCCCCAGTGGTAGAAGGTAAGGAGTAAAAGGTTAGCATGGTAGCATGTTATGAGGAGGGATGAATGGCATGTTAGTTATGAATGTGGAGGTACACCGGTAGAGGTAGACATAGAAATGGATGGATTGCGTGAAAGGTGACATGATCAAGAAGGGAGTGACTGAGATGACGGATGATAGAGTTATTTGGAGGAAGTAAACCCGGTGCGTCGACCCTACGGGAATAGGATAAGGCGGGGGAGATGATGATGATGTCTAATATAATCTATATGTCGGAATCGATGCAACACTAGCGCCATCGTGGCGATAATAGCACTAACATTGCAACACTAGCCACATTGCGGAAGTAAAGAGTACTACGTAACGCCAGCGCCGCCTGTCGGCGTTTGATGGAGTCAAAGTGTAAAAGGGGCCGAAGGAGTGGAGCGGAGCGCAGCTCACTACGGCGGTGTCAGTCAGCAAGAACTCTCTTCTAGAGTGACCGGCAACAAGAGCACTTCAATAGTGGCTGTGAGAAGGAACGCACTTGTTTCGTGGCTCTCAGCGGGAACGGTGCCGTTGAAACCATCACGCGTTATGGACTCTGCCATGAATGGAAACATATCTCCAGCGACAAGGAAACTCACTATTGACGGAATAACCTACCCTGTACTACGACATATACTATAATAATAATAATAATCATTTAATCCATTCATAAAGCAAACACTATATAATATATTACACAGTTAAAAACAAATCTGATTAACGTAAGATTGTTACAAAGATATACAAAAAAGAAAAAAAAATATATACATACACACATTAGTAAATATAAAATTATGAATAAATTTTTTTTAATGTGTTATATAATAAAATTGGATTATCTGTAACATCAAAGGAAAAAATCCAGATTTCGGGAATATTATGTATTTGAATTTCTGATAACGAAGGTCGCATTTAAAAAAAAATTGTATGAAAAGTGACGATATGATATGATAGAGTTATGTGGAGGACAAAAACCTGTTGCCTACAGGAGTACGATACGGAGAGAGATGATGACCAGCAATTCAACTTCTACCCCGAGCCAACTAATGTAGACATTCATATTCCAGGTGCATCTGGATTATAAGGTGATCAGCAGCCACCTGGCAGCTATCCGACACAGCAGGTGGTTTGAAGAAAACGCCCATCATTCCTCCGTCAAGGTATATCTATGCTAATATAAAGAGGAAACCTTTGGATGTTAGGATTTTTGTATGTATGGATGACTCAAAAACTACTGGACTGATTTTAAAATTTCACCATTACAAAGATAAATTATCGGTAAGTGACATAGGCTATGTTTTTCATATAACGCAGACAATGTCGCGTGCAGCAGCTAGTCAATACTTCTATACTAATATTAAAAAGATAAAAGTTTTGTATTTTTGCATGTATTGAAATAACGTAAAACTACTATTTTAAAAAAGATAAGTTATCTGTGAGTAACGGCAATGCTTTTTTTTATTTAATTTCACACAGACGAAGTCGCGAGCAACAGCTAGTCTTATATAAGAAATGTAGCTTTTGCACGCGACTTCGATGGCGTGGAATTAAAAAAAGAACAATGAAAAAAAATAGTCTATGTTACTCAGTAATAAGCTTTTTAATTGTGACCGAATTTTTGGAAATGACCCAGTAGTTTTTGAGTTATTTAAATACATACAAAATACTTAAATAGGAAAATACAAATCTTCCCACTTTATATAATATTAGCTTTCGCCCGCGACTCCGGTCAAGTGAAATTATAAAAAAAAAAACAGAAGTAAGTACCCTATGTGCTGCTTCAGACTGTCCTCTACATAAGTAAATTTCATCGAAATCCGTTCAACAGTTTAGGCTACAAACTCTAACAAACATCCATCTAAACTTTCGCATTTATAATATTATTATAAAGAGGAATTTGTATTTTAGTATAATAAAATAAAAAAAACTTCTTATTAGGTATTAATCCGTCTTCTCCGCGACATGTGCGCGCGTCACGCGGGGCTGGAGCCCCTCACACCCTGGATGATAGACCTGCTGGCTCACCACTGCATCATGAACAACCCTGCGCGCCAGGCGCTGCCCATCAACGTCGCCTTCAGGTACCACAGCAGCAGCCAAGGGCATATCTATACTATTATAATAAAGCGTAAACACACTTCTTTGTTCCCCAAGATGTCAGCAATTACACCATATTTTTGAATAATTCTTTCTTTAATAAAAAGCCCTACAATTACGTCACGCTTTAGGCTATATATTTTCACGCCATTAAACTTAGGGGGTAAATATTTTAGAAAAAAACCCTAATAAAGAAAAGGGACATTAAGTTGCTGCCAACATCAAGGAAGCAAGATTGCTAAGGTTTGTCAAGTCATGTCATTTTGACATTAGCTATTGATAATTTGACAAATGTGAACAATAAAATAAAATTTTTATAATTACATGTGGATGAAGCCGCATGGGAACAGCTAGTGTATTTTATCAAGGTCTTGACCAACCAGCTTAGGGGGTGTCATGACACCCACGTCATTATTATTAACTAATATAGGGGACAATTTTAGTAATAACGTAAAAGTGAACTACAGTAGAACCTCGATAAGTTAAAGTGCAAGGGAAACACAATTTTTTTTAAGTTACAGAGGTTTTAAGTTATAAAGGGTCTATGTTATAGAGGTTTTTAAGTTACCGAGGTTTGAGTTATCGAGGTTCTACTGTATGTCGGTCTTCATTATTTAGTTAATTAGAAGCTTTTTTAAGTATAACGTAGTATGTGACTTGTATGGTTTTGTTTTTAGACGTGCCCTCTCCCTGCTCGCGGGGGGGTTGTTCCTGCCGGGCTGCGCGGGGCTGCCGGACCCCTGCGAGGCGGCGCACGCGCGGGCTCACACCGCGCTCGACCTCGCCGCGCAAGACCACGCCGCAGCCACCGCGCAGACGTCAGTATACCTCATCACACCGACAACATACCTCACTGTACATTTCCACATCGACAACATATCTCACTGTACATTTCCACATCGACAACATACCTCACTGTACATTTCCACATCGACAACATATCTCACTGTACATTTCCACATCGACAACATACCTCTCTGTACATTTCTACATCGACAACATACCTCTCTGTACATTTCCACATCGACAACATACCTCTCTGTACATTTCTACATCGACAACATACCTCTCTCTACATTTCTACATCGACAAAATACCTCTCTATACATTTCTACATCCACAACATACCTCTCTGTACATTTCTACATCGACAACATATCTCTCTGTACATTTCTACATCGACATCATACCTCTCTGTACATTTCTACATCGACAACATACCTCTCTGTACATTTCTACATCGACAACATACCTCTCTGTACATTTCTACATCCACAACATACCTCACTGTACATTTCTACATAGACAACATATCTCTCTGTACATTTCTACA
>NW_013525511.1:375475-391199 GCF_000836215.1 Papilio polytes
TCCACAACATACCTCTCTGTACATTTCTACATCGACAACATATCTCACTGTACATTGAGGTCTCAAACAGCTGCTTCTTGTATCGGTTGATTTAATTTGACATATCTCCCAGGTTGCTCCGCGTGGTGGGTCGCGGAGGTCACCGCTATGTACTCGGTCTGCAGCCATTCGAAGGTGGCAAGGACATCTCCACAGAGATCACTGTGTGGGACGGTGTGGTGGTGTCCCCACTCGCACCAGCGTACCAGGAGACACCTGAGCCAATGGAGACTGATGATAAGGGTAACTGATCTTGACATCTGTTGCTCGCGACTTTGTCCATAAATTAGTAAATCTAACTAATATTATAAATGTGAAAGTTTAGATGGATGTTTGTTAGAGTTTGTAGCCTAAACGACTGAACGGATTTCGGTGAAATTTGGTACAGATGTAGAGGAAGAACACATAGGCTACTCACTTTTGTTTTTTTTTTAATTACACCCGGACGGAGTCGCGGGAAACAGCTAGTGTTAAATAATATAGTCTATGTTACTCATAAATAAATTACCTTTCTAACAGTGAAAGAATTTTTAAAATCGCACTAGTATTTTTAAAGTCATTTCAATAATAAATCTATATCTATACTAATGTTAGAAAGAGGAAAGATTTGTATTTTTGGATTTTCGGACCAAACGGCTGAATGGATTTCGATGAAATTTGGTTATGTAGAGGAAAGTCTGGAAGAACACATAGGCTATTTGCTTTTGTTTACTTTTCGCGCACGGAGTCGCGTGCGAAAGCTAAATGTGGAACACCGAGAATTTCCCCGACTGTACATTTGCATACTTTGTCTATTCCTTTTGTTATGTAAAATGTCGGAAATCACAGAATATTTTTTTTTATAATTCTTTTAACATGGTTTACTTTAAAGTTTTGTGAGAAAGGGTCAAAAAATGTAAATCAACTAGCTTTCTCCCGCGACTCCGTCCGTGTGGAATTAAAAAAAAAAACAAAAACGAGTAGCCTATGTGTTCTTCCAGACTATTCTCTACATCTATGCCAAATTTAATCGAGATCCGTTCAACTAAGGCTACAAACTCTAACAAACATCCATCTAAACTTTCACATTTATGATATTAGTATGATAGCAAATAATGAAGTCAATGTTGCCATACTTACACTAAAAATTTTTTTTCTTTCCAGAGGATGATTTGACCCAGGACGGTGTGGCCGCTTGACAGGAGGATAATTACTGACAACAATAAACTATATTTGACTAATAAATGATCTTGACTTAATTATTTGCTTGGTTTTATTTTTACCTATATCTCTTTTTATCGGATGTTAAGATGAAGGAAAAGATTTATGAAAACAAACTAAAAAGATATAGTAGAACAGTGAGGGGGTTTGATTCCTAGTTATGTAGGGCTGGCTTGGCTATTGGCGTGTTTTGATGTACCGATAACGAAGTTTATTGCTCAAATAAGACATAAAAATACTAAGTATATACGATAGTCTTTACGCGAATTAAAATATTTGAAGTGTAAAGGGATCATGCTTGGATATTAGAAGCACAGAATAGAAATAAAACACATTTAAATTTAAACTTTTAATAAAAACTCCACCTAAATTACAATATAAACGCCAAAAGGTTTACGATTTACATAAAAAATTAGACTGAGTTGTTAGTTTAGTTACGAATTTCTTTTTTCTAGATAATATATCGTGTCCCGGGTACAGGCTGCATTGTTTCGTAGCGACGGACAACTTTTCTAGTTTATGCGGTTTTAAACGCTGCGTCCCTTGGATTGTTGTTAAAAATTGTGAGGAATGAGACATAACCGAGGTTACTCCTAATGATCCACTATTACTGCATTGCCTTCTATTTTCATGATAACTAGAACAAAACGTGCCGTGTATATCTATATGTTGAATGAGATTTAACAAGCCACATTTTTTATATCGTTCCTCAGTTGATTCTTTCTGTTTGCAAAATTTTTCTCTACACCGCAAAAGTGTATCCCCATGATCAGTTTCAGGCATGATCATGAAGTGTTTTTTCTTTTTTTTATTTATATCAGCGCATTCAACACGTGTTAATTTTATAATTTTGTTAATTTTCACGGCAAATTTAATGTTTTTATTTACATGTCAATTTCGTAAATGTCAAAAGTATTTGACATGTTCTTTTCTTTTTTAAAAATAAAGATATGAAAGTCGTTTTTTGACAAAGTTTAGAAGATAATTGACCAAATAGTTTAAAGCGTGATTTTTTTTTATTTTACAATCTCAATCAAAAACTAGCTTTCGCCCGCATAAAAATAAAAAACTATAGTAAGTAGCCTATGTGTTCTTCCAGACTATCTACATCTATGCCATGTTTCATCAAGATCCGTTCAGCACTTTAGGCTACAAATTCCAAAAAACATCCATCTAACCTTTCGCATTTTAGATTATTGACGTATAGTCAAATCAGCACTTTATTTTCAACATGGAAAATGGAAAGCATATATTAACTTGTTGAATGAAGATGATTAATAATCTCCAGACGTTTTTCTACCTTTAGCAGTCAAGGAAAAGGATCAAATGAAATAAAACACATAATTACAAAGTAAGTTTTTTATATCTCGAAAGTAGTAACAATAATTTACTTTTCGCTTACTGACAAAAAAATAATATTAATATATTAAAATTAATATTAAAAAGGCTATGGCTTATTCGAATTATTAATATTGCCCGAAATACTGTGGTAATCTCGAATTTTATCTATATACCCAAATGTTAAACCGGAAAATGTCAATTAATAACAAAATAAAAAGTACATGACAGAAACATAGCTTACTAAAACAAGGGATAAAAAAAGGAAAAGTATAAGACATTTTTATACATTCTTAAACAAATTATTCACATATTTTAAACAAAAAATATAAAGTTTGACAGAAGCGCGCAATTTTCGCGCTCATTACGTTCAGAAACTTCTTGACTTAATTTGATTTAACGAGTAAAATTAAAATTATCAATCGTTGTTTTTCTCTTTATACATTTTAAATATAATCAGCGAGACTAGGGATTCGTGAAATTTAAACTGTTGAAAATATCTTGTTCTTTGGTTTACCGTAAGGGATTCAGAAATGGCGGAATAAAAACAGGTTCGGGATTCCTATAAAGAAATACGATTCAAAAGTTTCTCATAAATTAAGTAGGCACATGTACTTAACTTTAAAATACACAAATACTGTACATGAAAAAATATTTTATTTTTCCCCTATATCTACATGTCAGTCGCCTTGTTCCTAATTAGCTGACTAAATTTCACATTTCATCGTTTATTTTTTGTTGTTATTAATAACTGTACAAAATATACATCTCGAACTGCAATGCACTTGAACAAAGTCATTGTTTACTCTGTATCGAGCCTGATTTAAAAACAAAACTTGCAATAGTAAAACGTCAATGTCAAAATGACGTCAAATCCGGTAATTATCGGTAAAAACCAAATCCTAACTGTTAACACAATATTCCTTAAATTATATTTTACCTAATATTGTAAATTTTTCATAATACGAATAAAAATTAGGGCATTTTTTGTTCATGTCGGCATACACTGACATTTGTGTAAAATAATTTCTTTCTAAATATTTATATTTACTTAATTATAATGTAAACTCTTGAGGGGTCCTTTGTCTTGTTTTGATTTAAAAAAAAATAGGCGTAACCTTTTCTTAGGTTATGTCTAATCTACGAACACTTTAGGCCAAACGTAACTTACATAAATCGCAGTTCAGATCTCATTTCAGATCAAATGGGAACGGGTTTAAAAAGCACCTTAATTTTCGTTATCTACATTCATAAGCTTATTAAGGTCAATTTTATTACAATTTAAGGTATTTTTTTTTTGTTTAAATATATCAGGGCTTTGATCTAGTATCTTCTAATCGTATTTAGAACCTCCTTTAGGTTGGGTATTTTCTTCCTTGTATATGCAAGCTTATATTATAATTTTGAATGTAAAAAACAGTCAAATAATGCTCTGAATACCAGTAGCCAATCACATTTATCAATTCCATTCAAATATACATTAATTATGATCAATAAAAGTTAAACATTTTGGATAAGGCCCGCCAAATACACAAATTTCTCACTTTCATTTACTAACATACCGCTTACGTGTTTTAAAAGTAAAAAGCCTTCTCGAAAATTCGATCAATTTCACTTTTGGCACTAATATTTTATACGTTCTTTTTTTTCGATCTACTCAATTTTCCCGCCAATTATGACATCTAATTTCGATACAGATAAAATAATTGGAAATTGAAAATCACGATAAAGGTTTTAAAATAAAATCAAGTCAGCTAAAACATTTGAACACACACCAGCTTCGTAAAAAAAAACTATTATATATCTTTGACACGTTGTCAATTTGATAGTACTCTATGATCACGTGACATTTGTATACAGACTAAATATCTATTGGACAAGTGCTTGTAAAGTGATTTAAAAAGATAAATTCATTTTAAACGTGATATTTACTTGTGTCGGACGTATTGTGTAAGAGAAAAATGTTTACGTTGAGCTACTTATTTGACATATAAAAAGTACGTTCCGTTTTGACCTTCGCAAAACGATGAGCATATTCTGTCCAGCATTAGGGTTGTCGACCTAGTTTCTTCTACCACAGTTTATATAAAGACTGTTCGAGATGACTAGGTCTAATCGTAATGGCTAGACGCAAGGCTAGTCCTAGACGAGTGCAGCGTAGAGCTGTGCTGTGGTAGTGTGCAGGTTTGCGACGGCGGGGGTAGGCGGGCGTTAGCCGCCAATCTCTCTTGCTCCTCTAATTGAGCTGCGAACTCTTCATCCAGAGCCTGGAAATATTTTAAACATAAAAAAAAATGTCTATGGTTGTATTGTTCAAGTTGCCATATATAAAATGATTTCTACTAAATCGGGAACTTACTATGGATAAAATGACAAAAGGATTGTTTTAGTGAGATTTTTTTTTATCTTAAAGTTTAAAACACATGAGGGTTCAATCTCTGTGTAACTTCTTTAACTAGTTTGTCTTTTTATTCTGTGAACCATTAAACTCTCATTTCCAACACATTTTGACTTTCATACATGGGAATGTGATGTAATTGGTCGATTTCTTTTCGACATATCAACAGCGAGTGCTTTAAATATTTACAAGTTATGATACATTTAAATAGCTTATTATAGTATCAAATAAGAATGTGCAAATCGAGACATATGACGTCATAGTCGACTACAAACGATTGCTCAGTAAAACATACATGGATTAAAACAAGATTTTTGTTACAATATTTTAACAAACAATTATATATTTCGGTGATCTTTTTTAAGAAAAACTATACAATAATTAATGTTGAATAATAATTTTGTTAAAAACCCGATCAAATTGAGATCTTTGAAGATCAATATATATAACGCAAGTATGTTTTCAATAATTTTTATTTCATTAATTGTAATATTCAATTTATTTCCAACAAACCAGGCATAGACTTGCACATTCTTATTCAAAACGTATACAGCCTTAAAATAAACGCGGTATAAAGTTCAACTTAGGAATAAACTGAGTGTAAGCAAACATTAGTACAAATTTGCTTATAATTTTAAACAATACAATTGTAACTAGCGATATAAATTTAAACACACCACTAGAGATCCCGCCACAAATGCGCGCGAATATCCCATCCTTCTAATGACATTGACAGCTGTCAGCTAGGGACGTGCCTTATGCCGATAATCTAGTGTTGCGCTAATTCCACTACACGGTACTATTTTTATACTTAATACTGTTTATTCCTAAGTTTAACTTTATACCGCGTTTATTTGTAAGGCTGATAGAGTATAAATAGTAGGCAGGCGTGTAAACATACCATATCCGTGGAGCCACGTTCCTTTTCCATCCAAGTTAGGTCGCATCTTAAAGCTGCATGTTAGTACCGTCAGCCAAAATTAACATGTTGCTTAGACTATAGACAATTGACAACTACTTGACTAATAACCGGTTATAACTGCTTCACTCATTTATTTATAACCGATATAAGTTTTATAATTCATGTGAAGTAAATAAATTCACATCAAGGTCAAATTAAATCTTACTTATATAAATGGTAGTTTGTATGGATGTTAAAAATCTCCAAAACGGCTTAATGGAATTGACGAAATTTGGCACAGATATAACATATTATAGAAGACATAATAGGTACAAAAATTTAATTCGGTACAGACGAAATCGCGGGCAAAATCTACATAATCTAAAAACAATACTTGCAATTATCAACTATTTTTATGTTTCAAACTAAAAAAATGGTTACTAAATGTAGGTACTTGCAAAAAGGGTAGGTCACAGCAACATGGTAATGCAGGCGACAAAGCTCATGCAATACAAACATGCTCTCCCACTCGCAACACAGAGACATATAGTCATCTCTTTCACACATGAAGAGATAGCAACATCTTTGTGTTTAGTGGAAACGATTAAATTTACCTCATTTTTTTTTAATTTTTATATACATAGTAGTTAACTTTTTTTTATAAGATGTATTTTATTATAACTCCATTAATTTGACTTACCTTCAGTTGTCTTAAGTAATCTTTTTTATTTTGAATTTTGATTAACTAATTTATTGAAATATAATCAAAATTATCAGGAATTTTGGTACGACTTAGTTATTTAGTGAATATTTTTGCCAATTTTATTGATAAGTTAATTCAAAGCCTCGTCCACCACCAAATGCTATTAAAAACCAATTATATCTTAACACTTTATTTACATACAATTATATATTTTGAAAATTGAAAATATCTATAGCAATAAAGGCTTTATTATTATATATATTTTGAAATAAATGATTACAATTTTTAATAATTTACATACTTCTTGAATAAAGGAAATATTGAATTAGATTTGTTAAAAACTAGCTATTGCTCGTGACTATCCCCGCAAGATAAAAACTTTTTTGGTCAGGAAAAGATTTATATTTTTGTATATTGAAGTAGCTCAAAAACTACTGCGTTATCAGTAACATAGGCTAAATTTTTTAAATTCACGCAGGCCAAATCCCGAGCAACAGTTAGTTAGTAATATATTACAGACACAAAATCTTTCCTTTATTCGTAAATTAAAAAACAATCGCCATTAAAACAATGCGAATCCTAACAAAATACAGATTAAATATCATAACTATAGATATGAAATATAAATGGTAACATTGTTAAAAACAAACCATTCAACATGCATACGATTTGCTTCGGGTTTAATCATACTAATATTATAAATGTGAAAGTTTAGATGGCTGGATGTTTGTTAGAGTTTGTAGACTAAACGGCTGGACGGATCTCAATGAAGTTTGGTATAGATGTAGAGGAAAGTCTGGAAACACATAGGCTTATGTTTTTTTTTAATTCCACGCGGACAGAATGGCGGGCGAAAACTAGTATATTATAAATGCAAGTTTGGATGGATGGATGTTACTACGTGTCTACAAAAAGGCTCAACATAAGAACGCATATACTATTTACTAATTTTTTTTAATTCCGTGCGGACGAAGTTACGGGGATCAGCTAGTCTATTTATATATTAAAAAAACAATGTTGGTAAGATTGTATACATTCTTAAATCACGAGTTAGATTGTAATTAAACTAAAAAATATTCTGAGAACGAAAAAAGTTTGTTCCCTAATTTGTTTAAAAACACTATGAAATAACCAATCGGAATAATACTAAATGCAAATAAAATTTTACATCAACTAAAAAACAGATTAATCGATTTTTATATAAATTATGTTTTAACTAGTTTTCGCCCGCGACTCCGTCCGCGTGGAATTTAAAAAACCGAAAGTGAGTAGCCTATGTGTTCTTCCAGACTATCCTCTACGTCTATGCCAAATTTCATCGAGATCCATTCAGCCGTTTAGGCTACAAACTCTAACATCCATCCATCCATCTAAACTTTCGCATTTATAATATTAGTGTAATTATATAAATAATGTTTTAATTAACTGAATAAACAAAGCAGTTATATAAGACTTCTAGTTTCTAAATGATTTTTTTTTGGCAAATCTAGACAATATAACATACGAAGGCTGTAACAATTGTATTACAACGCGTGTGAAATAACATGACAGCATTGTCAAACAATGATATCTACCAACGAGGGACACACAATATAAAGACACCTATATAGTAGGGTTGTAACGGAACTCCGCTTCCGCATCCGCAACTGCGGAAATTCTGCAAGAAATGATAACTCCGCATCCGCTTCCGCTTTCGTTATTTCTTATGTGGAACTCCACACTCCTCCGTTATAACAATAACGGAGGTTATGGACGTCTTCAACGCGAGTGGGGCAATTAGGTATTGTTTATGCCTGCGCGGGCATGATCTGTCAACTAACTATAATTGTTATACATTACATTTGCATAATAAACTGTATCTTGTATGTACCAATCTGTATTTTGAAATAACGTAGTTGGAGTTTTTATTTCTTTAATAAATCGCAATTAATAATTTATTATTGACCACCGCTTCTGCAGAGGTGAAGCCGTTCGTATCCGCAACCGCATCCGCTTCCGTTAAAATGGCCTTCGTAACAACCTTACTATATAGACATACAAGGATCAGGCGGTTGGCAATTTAGTAAATAAAGCCATCTTGAAAGCGTCATATTATGACCAATAAGGGAAACTGCACGAGGGATTATCGACATTTCCAAATTGAATTTCGAAAAAAATAACATTCGTTTTGTTTTCAATATTGGGGAATTACGAAAGGTGGGAATTTCTTGCTTAGTGGCAACTTCAATAACTAATAGGCACCAGAATTAAAAAAAAAAAAAAAAACAGTCAATACAATGTCAAACAAGACACGACTGAACTGAAAACCAGCTCCGCATAGTTTAGGTCATGAAGTCCACGCTAAGTTTGTAGCTCGTTCTTGTCAATCTAATTTTTTTTACTTAGCTCATAAGAAACTTTTTTGTTACAATAAATATCTTTATTTATTTATTAAAAAAATGCTATAATATAGGTCTATAGAATGAGAAGTCATAATTTAGTTTGACTTATGCCCACGAGGTCAAATCTGTACACAATCCCCCTTCATAAGTCCTAAGGGTCCACGTAAATGTTAAACATCTGCAATAACTTACATGAAGCTGCAGAGAAATAGGACATCCCCTTCCGTGTTCATTTACTTCCCTAAAGTGTCGCCTTTTTTATTTGAGACATCGTCATTAACCAAGGTGTCATGTTATCGCACACGTGTAATACAAACATTATAAATAACAATAGATTTATAACACTATTAATAAAATATGTAAACAGTTAACATTTTTTTCATATATTTCGTTACCTACACATTTTTAAGTAAATATATTTCGTTATAATATCGTATGTTTTAAAATAAAAAAAAAATCACGTGATGTCTACAAAACGACTTATTTAAAAAGTGCCAGAATAAAATTATATTAACGTTAAAAAAACTTAACTTGATATATTTAACAAAAATGGCAAATAACTAGGTCTTATATAGTGACCTAATAATTGTGACAAGAAATAATCAAATACGCCAATCGTTTGTTCAAATATTGGACAAAAATTTGGCCAACAGTTAAAACATTTGTTCAAATATGTAAAAGAAAAGAATGATTTGTTATTCAACAGTTTGTCCAACATTTGATCAAATATTGGACAAATTAAAACTAATTTTCATTCTGTGATTACGAAATATTTAGGCCGTGAGAGACAAACACACAACTAGAGGTGCGAGAGAGATGGAAGATTGTCTTAACTTATCTTTTTATTATAGAATCTACGCGAATAACTGGAAATTTATTTTTTTAAAGATAAAAATTCCTATAAATCTTACAAAAATATGTAAAATTTTGGCCGGCACAATGGAAGGAAAATTTGACTTTGGGAAGGCATCTTTGGCAAAGCAATGATTTTTAAGGAAGCCGATTTAATATTTATATTGTCTTAATTTATAAAAAAAAAACAAAATGATTGCTAACAAATTAAATCTGACAGCTGTCAGAATTATTGATAGCTGTCAAATGTCAATTTACGAACGAAATGTTTGGAAGTGATTGATAAGCTTGGCTGGAAAGGCATGCTCGTTATAAAAAAATTAAGCCATAGAGTCGGGAGGTCCATTCTTGTCTGTGCCCAGAGCCGCTTTAAAGTTCATAGTTGACAGCTGACTGACAGGGATGTCGCCTTGATTCGAATAGCTATTAGATCCCCTAACAGGGCCCCATCTACTAAAATGTGTCACATCACTATCTTTTTCGATATCGATATCGATAGTGCTGCCACTTTTAAACGTATCGTATTTTGATATCGACGGCATATCGATTACAACCGCCTCCATAGCTATATCTTGCTTCAAATTCTGCTGAGAAACGCTCCTTTTTAATAGATCTTCATTGTTTTCTAATAAAGCATGTTCACTTAGACTCTGTCTATTTAACTTCGGTTTGACTCTCGCTGGTGACATATTCCGTACAGACATTGGCATTTTATGCACCGGTTTAGATCTTTCTAGACTCCTTCTCGGTTCTTCTTCTATTTTCTTATTCTCTGTCATATCGTAAGCCATTATTGGTTCGCGTCTGACATCATCCGAGCCACGGAACACTGAGAAACCTGATATTTTCTCTGAAACCAATTTCAAATTAGATGTGGAACTATATCTTTGGGCTTTGATGAGTTTTCCCCGTTTTGAAGTACTCGTGATACTTGAGGCTGCTGATTTTGTTGTTCTGTAGTCATTATTTGGACTGACTGATCGCCTTCTATCCATGTTTGGTGTATTTGAGGTGGACAGAGCTAGGTTCAGACTGGTTCTAGACCTGGATAGGGAACCTATGAAAGATGTTCGTTGTTGGTACGCGCTGAGGACATGCTGGAGTACATTTCTCGGCCAAGGTGCATCGAGGTACAAAGATCTATCAGGTATGGCCTTTCCGTACTTCTTCTCGTGATCGTCGAGATGCTTCTCGAAGCTTCTAATGAGGTTCTGTTTGACAAATTGTGGGTAGTTTAGCGTTTGCTGTCGCAAGGACGTCACAAACACTTATTCCACACCTAGATGTACTAGGTCTTTTGAAATGATGTGAAATTTATACCTAAAATTTTCCTTATGCATAAAACTAGTAAATTTGGAATTTCCTCAATAATAACATTCTGGCTGCTTACTTGGCAAGTTCTTATATTTTTTTTTAGTAGCTTGTATCGTGTTTATGAACGAAACATATATTTTTTTAATAAAAATATTTACCAAGATGCATTTAATGTTAATTTCAAAACATTTCAAAAGCCTTTGCAGGTGAGACCACCACCCGTTAGTTTCATAAGCATTTCATACAGCCAGTCATGCGACAAGAGAGTTTTCACTACTAACAAACATGTATATCAACATTTTATTATCTATTTTTCTCGAAGAATAAAAGAGATAATGTTTTTGTACATGTTTAAGTAGTGAAAACTCCAATAAAGATTAAATATAATCAACCGAGTTTTAAGATTTCAGAATAATTAATATTAAAAAGTTTGTAATCATTAATCTCAACAAATATACATGAAATTTGAACAATTATTTTTACATTTCATAGGTAAATAATTCAGGAAGGTCATAGTGTATTAAACATCACGCTATGACTTATAGGAGCAGAGCAGAATGGAAAATAAAAAATACACTAATCAACATTAAACGCGAAAACTACTGTTCTGGATGGATATTATTTAAATAACACTATTATTTAAAACTCGATTGATTAACATGCAAGATATGCATGCATGCATCATGCATACTTCACGCTATCATGCATAAAAACATAAAACATTTACAAAAAGTATGTGTTTGTAAAATAGTATTGTAGAGGAAATATATTGGTATATCCCATTGATATGTAACCTATAGTTAATAAAAAGTACATTTAGGGCCTGTCCCACCACTGGCTGATAGACTCAGATATTTTAAAAATGACGTCACTGTCAGATAAGGTAACAAAATCCGATATTCCCATCACATATTTAAACATTGGATTGTTATTTAGACAATTTACAATTTGGCGGGACAGGCTTGTATTGTTTATATTTGTATTTTTGTATTATTGAAATAACTCTAAATAAATAACTACTTGGTCGATTTCAAAAAAAATCCTTTACCATTAAAAACCTCCGTTATTACTGAGTACTGATGGACTATATTTTATAATAATTTTTTTTACATATCTATGGTAATTAAATTTACATATCTATGGTATATTACCGTGTTTGTATCGCGTAACGTGAAATGTGTGTCATGGTGTCATGTGTGTCATGGTGTCATGTGTGTCACGGTGACATGTGTGTCATGGTGTCAACTGACCGTCTTCCTGTCGCCGAGGGTGGCGCGCCACTCCTTGAGCTCGAGGGCGTAGCGCTCCTCCACGGCCTTCATCTTGCTGCTCTCGTGGTTCATCAGCGCCTTGCGCTTCTCGTTCTGGTACTGCTCCAGCTCGCGGAGCAGCGCCTGGAATACATCGGCTTCTTATTAGATTTATACGTAGATAAGAATTTATTCTCTGATATTTACTCTTTTTTCTGATATATACTAATTTTAACAATAATAACACACTAAAGACGACAGACTTGTATTTTTGTATGTATTGAAATAACTCAAAAACTACTGAGCCGATTTCTATTTCACCAATAAAAAGCTACGATATTAGTAAGTAACAAAGGCCTAAAATAAATTGATTAATTTCAGATAACAAACATCCATAAAGCTATGTTTTTTAACGTTTTTAATTAAACGCAAGAAAAATCGCAAGCATTAACTAGTCTATACTAATATTATAAAGAAGAAAACTTTGATAGTAATGAATAGGCTCAAAAACTACTAAACTATTTTAAAAATTCCTTTATCTTTAGAAAGGTAATTTATCTGTGAGTCACATAGGCTATATTTTTTCACTTTTTTATTATTTTTTAATCTCACGCGGACGGAGTCACGGGCATAAGCTAGTCATAAATATAATTAAAGTCCGTAAATGAGTGTTTAGTGATAAAAAAAATATAAAACTACTGGAATGCTCACCTCTCCAGCGGCTTTTAATTCCTCCTTCGCTTTAGCGTGTTTCGTGGCCAGCCTCTGCTGCTCCGCTCTGTACCTGCGCTTCTCGTTCTCCTGGAACTGTACATAAATATATATTAAAAACTAAATCTACCATTATTTAGTTAATGTAGAGTTAAAAAAGTAGCCTATAACATTCCTGGATTTTAACAGTGGTAGAGCCCGCTTTTACATCTTCGCACGAATGGGCCGGCTCGCCCGGTGTAATACCACGACCACACAGAAGACAGGCGTGAAGTGGAAGCAATTCCGCGTTTCGTCTGATGAGTGTGGTGCCGGAAGCCTAATTTTATCCCTTTCCCTTTCCACCCTTTTCTTAAGAGGAAAGAATGGGAAGGAAAAGTGGATTTGACGGTGGAGGAGACGTATAGAAAGGGAAAATTTCCTCTTTATGTGCGTCTCCTCTTCCGTCAATTAAAGGTAGGTAACGCATCTGCAATTGCGGATGTTTATGTGCAGCGGTCGCTTTCCATTTCGGTGGATTTAGGTGGCCGCTTGCTCGTTTGCCACCTTATATTATATAAAAAAAAAAAGATACATTAACTACATTTTAGTCTAAGTCCCGTCAAAATAAGTTCACCCGTTTCGGAGATTATGCGGAACAAACGTTGATTTTAAAACATAGACAAAAAGTTAGAAATTAAATTTTTCTTAGCAATGCCATGATGTTTATGAAATCTGAATCATCATTTTATTTCACAATCTATACTAACATTACAAAGTATTTGTGTTTTTGTTTTTTTTTTTTTTGTGTGTATTGAAATAACTCAAAAACTACTGGGCAAATTCCAAAAATTCTTCCACAATTAAAAGGCTACATTATTGCGGAATAACATAGGCTATATTTTTGAATTTCACGCGGACGAAGTCGCGAGCAACAGCTAATATAACATGTAGACACCTAGCTTTGACGACGTAGTAGCGAGTAATATAAAAAAGCTGTTGTCCGCGACTTTATCCACGTAAAATTGGAAAATAAAAAAACGTAGCATCAATGATAATGTAGCTTTGAATGGTGCAAGAATTTTAAATATCAGCCCAGTAGCATTCGAGTTATTTCAATACATACAAAAATAAAAATCTTTCCTCTTTTAGTACAGATATACATTTTACATAAATATTTCTCTAAGGGACATTTCCACCTGGTGTCATTCAGTGTGTCAAGTGTGTCATGGTGTCATATACCTTCTTGAGCCTATCTCTGTCATCATCATGCGCGGTGCCGGCGATGCGCAGAGACTCCCTGAACATCATCTCCCGCGCCTTCTGCTCAGCTCGGATACGTTTGGGTAACGACCGCTTCTCCAACGCCTGGCATTTGCTTAATTCTTCTTCTTTTCGGGTATTCTTTCTGTAATGTTAGTTTACTATATTTTTATTTTATACTAGTTTTCGCCTGCTACTCCGTCCGCGTAAATTTCATCAAAATTCGTTCAGCAGTTTAAGCTACAAACATCCTTTCCTTTCCTACAAACATAAACATTGATAGATATTTTTTACTATAAGTATGAAGTATGTTTACAAATGCGAAAGTATAGATGGATGTTTGTTTGTAGCCTAAACTGCTGAACAGATCTCGATGAAATTTGTCATAGATGTAAAATATGTGGAAGAAAACATAGACTACATACTTAATAATACTAGTTTGTAATAAATTCCGTGCAAAGAGACTTGCGACTGGAAGTCAGTTATTTATTTTAAATTATTATTTTAAGAGCTAATTTTGTTAAAAATGTTTTAAACCATAAAATCTATTAGATAAATAAGCTGTTTTTATCATAATTCTTTGAGTAATTCTAACATTTACACCTCCTTTTGCTCTAAAACAAGCATTTGTCTAAAATCGTATCACGTGTCGTTACCTCTTAATTTGTTCCAACTCCTTGTCATGTCGCACCAGCATCTGGTGCCGGCGCAGCAGGAACTCGTCCTTCAGCTGCCTCTTGGCGAGCTGATGTCGCTCGTGTATCTGCTTCTCTTCTAACTCCCACAGCGCTGCTTCTCTTGTACGCATTATCTGGAAATTACATGTTTTTAGTGGGTGTTTTCATTGTTATAAAAAATGTTTAACGCACAAGTTTTTATTATGAATCTATTTCAAATTAACCCTTTATAAGTTAGAGGCGATATTTTCACCATCTTGAATTTCTTTTTTTTATATCTTCAGTGATTTTATCGTCACCGGGTTTTCGTCATCCAAATAACTCTATCATCCGTCATCTCAATCACTCCCTTCTTGATCATGTCAGCTTTCACGTAATCCATCCATTTCTATGTCTACCTCTACCGGTGTACATTCATAACTAATATGCGACTAATCCCTTCTCATAATATATCCATACCACTCTAACCTTTTACTTTAAAACTTCCTGTAATAACTTCTTGTAATCTACAGGTCTTGAGTTCGAATCCCGCCGTACCAATGTGATTTTCGAATTTTCGTATGTACATAATTTACCCGACGTTCTTACGGTGAAGGAAAACATCGTGATGCAACCTGCACTATCGGCGAAGAAATTCAAAGATATGTGTGAAGTCAACCCGCAGTGCAGGTTGACTATGTCCTAGTCACTAACTTAGGGTAGGCTCCGAGCCCCTCGG
>NW_013525511.1:391433-407827 GCF_000836215.1 Papilio polytes
CCCCCCCCCCCTACCACGACCACACAGAAGACAGACGTCAAATGGGAGCAATCCCGCGTACACTAATGAGTTGTGCCGAAGGACCATTTATTTCCTTTTTCTTATAAGAAAAGGATATGAAGGGAACGTGGATTTCACGGTAGAGAAGACGCATAGGTAGGGGAAACATCTTATGTGCGTCTCCTCCTCTGTCACTTAAAGGTAAGCAACGCATTCGGTATTGCAAATGTCTATGTACAGCAGTTGGTTTCGCCATTACGGCGAATTCAAGTGCTTGCTTGCTCATTTGTTACCTTATGATATATAAAAAAGTCGAGATCCATTTAGCACTTTAAGTTACAAACTCTAACATACATCCATCTTTCTCAATTACAACATTAGTATGAAGTATGAGTGCTATGACGTCACAAACCTTAGCGACCAACTCCACCTCCTGCTTCAACAACCTCAACTCCTGTTTCAATGTATCTCTGAAGTGTCGCAGATCTCTCTCATGTTCCGCGCGCAGTCTCTTCGCCTGCTGGCGCAGTTCCGCCTCCAGCTGCTGCTCAGCTCGCTCAGCAGCTGCGCGCTGACTGCGCGCGAGTGCCTCTAGCTCCGCCTCGTGTGCGCGCGATAGACTGCCCAGTTCTGCTTCGAATCTGGAATATTACGATATATAGCTTAATACACTTTTCTAGTACTCTACGTAAGAAATATTTAAAAAACATAGCCTATGTTACTCAGTGATAACATAGCTTTGTAATGTTGCGAGAATTTTTGAAATCAGTCCAGTAGTTTTTGAGTTATTTCAATACATCCAAAAATACGAATATTTCCTAATTATAACATTAGTAGAAATTAGTATAAATTCCCTAGTGCATATGGTTTATTGAACTGAGAAGTGTAGGAATTCCTAGTTACCTCTTATCCTGCTGGTCCCTGAGCTGGTGCTCCTTAGCGTTGAGGTCCTGGAACTGCTTCTGCTCCTGCTTCTGCAGCATCTTGATCTCGCGCAGCTCCTGCTTGCGGAGCGCGTGGTCGTCCCACGTGCGCCCGCTCTCCTCGTCGCCCCAGATCACCTGCACCACAACATACATACATACATATCCATACACTATGTTCCCGTGCGGCTTCCGCGTGTAGGAAAAACCTATTACTTCATACTTAATATTATGAATGTGAAACTTTAGTTGGATGGATGGATGTTTGTTGGAGTTGGTAGCCTAAACTGCTGCACAGATCTCAATGAAATTTGGTATAGATGTAGAGGATAGTCAGCATGAACACATAGGATACTTGGTTTTTTTTAATGCCGCGCGGAAGGAGTCGCGGGGAAAGCTAGTATTTATATCATTTATATTAATATTAAGAAGCGTAAACACACACTATTTATTTATGTTGGATGTTAGTAATCACAGCATATTTTTAAATAATTATTTCTTTAATAAAAAGCCCTACACTTACGAAACGCTTTAGGCTACATATTTTGAAGGTATTAAACTTAGGTGGTAAATAAATTGGAAAAAACCCTTCATGTGGGAAAAAAATTACAAGCTGACATCGAGAAATTAAGGTTACCTTGGTTGTCATTTGTGACTGAGAATTTGATAAACAATAATATAAAATTTTTACAATTTCATGCGGATCAAGCCGCACGGAAACAGCTAGTATTAGTATAGATTTCAACAAAATCACATTCCTGTTACAGGGTGTCAAACTATGGCACTATACCTTTGACGTTGTTGTAGTAACAATGACACCATCTATCTCAAACTTCCTCGTTCTCTTGCGCGTTTTCTTCTTCAAGTTTGCCATATGGATGTCTTCTTTAGATCTGCAAATCAAATAAAAAAAATATTACAAAACGACAAAGCTACTGAAAATTGCTAAATACCAAGCTACAGTTGCCCATAGACACTAACATTATAAAGAGGAAAGATTTTATTTTTGTATGTATTGAAATAACTCAAAAACTACTGGGCAGAGTTTAAAAATCCAGTCACCATTAAAAAGCTACGTTATCAAAGTAACATAGGCTATACTTATTAATTTCACACGGACAAAGTTGCGAGCAACAGCAAGTTATAAAAAGACAGAGAAGGGACACACGAAAGGAAGATATTTCTCTTATTCGTCCTGTCCACTGCCAATTTCACTTTATCTTCCTTTCTTTGTTTCTTTTGCATTTTTGTGTGTTTTTAAAGATAATTAATAAAGGGATGAATCATGTAACAAGAGGAACGTTAGTTATGAGTGTGGAGGTACACGGGTAGAGGTAGACATAGAAAGAGATGTATGCTGTAAAAGGTGACATGATGAAGGGAGTGACAGATGACGTAAGAGTCATGCAGACAAAACCCTGTTGCGCCTACAGGAGTAGGATAAGATGTGTGTTTTTTAATAACTAAGATGTTACCTTTGCATACGATTAGAGGGGTCCTGCCTGTTCCGCCTCAACACCACCTGCTCTCCGTTATCCATCTCCTGGCTGTCCGTGTTCACTCTGGATACACAATAAAAAAGTAAATGAATTTGGATATAAATAAATTTATTTCTGACTAGCTGTTCCCATGCGACTTCATCCGCATGAAATTATGAATATTTTATTTTATTTTGTCAAATTATCAATAGCAAATGTCAAAATGACATGACATGACAAACATTGACAATCTTGCTTCCTTGATGTTGGCTGCAACTTATGGTCTCTTTCCCATATTTGGGTCTTTATCCAAAATATTTACCCCTAAGTGTAACGGCGTGAAAATATATAGCCTAAAGCGTGACGTAAATGTAGGTCTTTTTATTAAAAGAAGAATTATTCAAAAATATGGTGTATTTGCTGACATCTTAGGCAACAAAGAAGTGTGTGTTTACGCTTTATTATAATAGTATAGATTGATATTTATTTTTTAAGGTTTATCACAGTCAAGTAAGAAGGTAAACTGAATCAACGTTATTAGTTGTCATTTGCCACAGTACCTTGTGCCACCATTCAGTTGTGTGTCGGGTGTGACCGCGTGGTGCGCGGAGTCGTGCGACGCCGTGGTCGCTAACGAGTCTGCGTCAGCTCCGCGACGTGACGACGCCGATGCCACCGACCCGCTGTCAGATTGCGAACGTCTTGGAATATAAAAGGATAAACTATAAACAGGTGTTAATTCTCCAAATAACTATCATACGTCATCTGTCACTCCCTTCTTGATCATGTCACCTTTCACACATGTCTACATCTAGTGGTGTACTCTTAACTAACGTTCTTCTTGTAACATGCGATTCATCCCTCCTCATAACATGCCCCCATCCTAACCTTTTACTACTTACCTTCTACCACTGAAGCTACTCTTAAACTTCCTCTAGTATACTCATTTCTGCCACATGTAGTCTCCTTTAATCCATTCCTTTCACTGCTCAACACTCAAATCCATACATGACAGGTATAATAGCAAATAGCCTATGTGTACTTCCAGACTTTCATCGAGATCCGTTCAGCCGTTTAGGCTACAAACTCTAACAAACATCCATCCATCTTAAGATTTGCGTTTCTACATGTAGTCTCCTTTCAATTATATGTCCATAATGTACATTTTTTTTAAATACTTTTGCACATACATGTAGTGTTTGGGATCCGTCGACTATCAAGTAAAACGCCAGATAAATTAATTAAAACTTTTACCAACTCCTTACACTACTACCTACTCCGTTTACGTCGTTTGATCTATCTGTTCACCTTTTGCCCTTTAACCTCTCTCTCTGTCGCTCACATGCCTTCTCCCTCACACTTCCGTTCCGTTCCTTTCCACGCCAAAATCCATTCCCACATACACAAAGCTTAAATTAAGTAAGTAATATTAGATTTGCGAAAGGGCGGCCTAATACATTACCTGTCAAAGCTATCAGGTGACAGTCTCGTGGGCGCGAGCGCGATGTGCGTAGCGGCGGAGTCCCGCACACGCACCTCCTCCGCGCCCACCGTCACCACCGACACGTGAGATGTATCCTGACATTGTTAAAGGAAACTATTTAATCACCACCATCATCATCACTTACCAAAGGGATGGAGTAAATAAGGATAGGGAATTATGGAAGAACTAGCTTTCGCTCGCGACTCCGTCCGCGTGGTATTAAAATTAAAAAACAAATGTGAATAGCCTATGTGTTTTTCCAGACTTTCTTCTACATCTATACCAAATTTCATAGAAATCCGTTCTGCCGTTTAGGCTACAAACTCTAACAAACATCCATCTATCCATCCATCCATCTAAACTTTCGCATTTATAATATTAGTATGATCTAGGGGAGGCCTATGTCGATGGACAACCTGACAAAGCCTGAAAGCTGACAAAACTTGTATATGTCGCAATCAGAAGAAGAAATCAATTTGAATTTAAATCATAATTAGAACACGAGCGCCGCCAAGCGACTTTTGAGAGAACTTAGATGATTCTAAAAATAGGGATCTTTGCGAGAACATTGTTTAAACGACACGAGCTTGGTGGATCGATGATATCCTGACTGAGGAGTATTGTGAATGTGTTCCTGACATCCGACTTTACTCATGGCCGCCCACATGTGATCTCGAGTACTAGTAATTCTGATATCGTGCTAGCTCAAGCCGACATATACATATTCTTTTTTGTGTTTTACTTCTTTTTTTCTGTAATTACCACGTATTAGAGTGAAATATATGTTAAAAAGTCAGAGAATAAAGGCTTATTTTATCTTTATCATCATCATCATCACCAGCACGCACACTATACATAGTCAATACCGCATGACTTTTCAAATATCTTTAAATTTCTTCACCAATATGCATCACTATGTTTTCCTTCACGGTTAGAATATCGGGTAAATTATGTACATATGAAATTAGAAAAATCAAAAATCTCATGATACAGCGGGATTTGGACACAAGAGCAGTAAAATACAAGTGAAATGCTTAAACCATTGAGCCACCGACGTCGTCTAAATTTGTTATTTTTTAAACTACTTCTATTAATAAAAATATCGTACATCTCTTTTTGATGTTATCCCTTTCTAATGATGAAAGAATTTTTAAAATCAGTTTAGTAGTTTTAGAGTTTATTTATTACAGACATACCAGGTTGAGTCCATTAGCAAGGCTGTCATCGAAGACTCCGGAGTCAGCGGCAGCTCCAGGGCTGAGGATCAGTACCTCGCTGCTATCCAGACGACGACCTCGGCTCTTCTCTGTAATAATTAACAAAACTCAATTTAAAAAACGATAACTGCATATATAATCTTACTAATCATTATCTGTCCAGCTCATTATATGCCCCCACCGAGGGGCTCGAGTCTACCCTAAGTTAGGGTGACTAGGCCATAGTCAACCTGCACTGCGGGTTGATTGACTTCACACATATCTTTGAATTTCTTCGCTGATATGTGCAGGCATCACGATGTTTTCCTTCACCGTAAGAACGTCGGGTAAATTATGTACATATGAAATTTGAGAAATCGAAAATCACATTGGTACGGCGGGATTCGAACATAAGATCTGTAGATTACAAGTCAAGGGCTTGAACTGAGCCACCGACGCTCTCTAACCTTATTTATATAAATGCCAATATTTAGTTGATGGTTCAGGGGTGTAGCTTAACGGTGTTTGAGGATAGCCACGTCTTTGGATAGTATTGAAATTAAGTCGGATAACGAGTACGAGTCTAAAGGACGGTATGGTTCGGAAAGGTTCCCCGAAGCGGATACTTGCGGGGCTTACCTGGTTGTTCTGCGCTGCGCGTATTAGGTGGTCTTGGTGCACTGTTAGTTCGTTCACTGCTTAACTCACACTCCCTTTCTCCCTAAGCCCCGCATGCGTATGTGTCAACGCTCCACTCAAACTTCGAATTCCGAACTAAAGCGTTCCAAAAGACGAAGAAAGAGCGAAGGAGGATGGATTATGACAAAGGGTCGAAGAAGGTCGGTTGAGATAATAAAATGAGGAACGCGGTGACGATACAAGGGGTTTGAGCACTTGACTTGTAATCTACAGGTCATAGGTTCGAATCCCGCCGTACCATTGTGATTTTCGAATTTCATACATAATTTACCCGACGTTCTTACTGTGAAGGAAAACATCGTAATTTCTGCACAAATATAAGAAATTCAGATATGTCCTAGTCACCCTTAGGGTAAGCTCCAAACACCTCAGTGGGGACGCATGAGCTGGTGATGATGATGAAACTTTAGATGTATGTTAGAGTTTGTAGCCTGAACTGCTGAATGGATCTTGATAAAATTTGGCATAGATGTAGAGGATAAGGTGGCACAATACATCATACAGAAGAAATTGCCATCAAAAAGTGTGTTCATATCGTAAAAGTGTCATAGTGTGTCAAGTTGGCACTGACCGCTGCAGGAGTTGGCGCAGTCCAGCGAGTCCAGTGACGACGGCGCGAAGCAATCATCATCTGAAGATGAGCCGGCTCCCACGATCACCACTTCATCAGCTATCGGCGGTGTGGTGGATATCGTTACTGCGTTTGGCGGCAACTGGAATACATTACATAAACTTTTAAAATTATTTTGCATTATGTTGTGGACTCATTTTCATCCCCATTTTGCTAGTTTAGCAACGGGGAGAGGGAGCTTTCTGAGAAACCTTAGAGAAAATAAACGCTTTCTAAAACATTTTTTGCTTTATACTCCAATCTGTGTGAACGCGCCCAAGGTAATAAACGGTTATTTTATATTATAATGTAGCAAACAAGCGAGTAGGCTCCTGAATTCGCCAAAAAGGCGAAGAGAACACTGCATAAACATCTGCAACTGCAGATGAACTGTTCCCGTGCGGCTTCATCCGCATGAAATTGTATAATTTTTATTTTCTTCTCTCAACATTTGTCAAATCAACAAAAGCAAATGTCAAAATGACATGACTTGACAAACTATGGCAATATTGCTTCCTTGATGTTGGCAGCAACTTATGGTCTTTTTCCAACATTAGGGTTTTTACCCAAAACATGTACTCCCTAAATTTATTGGCGTGAAAATATATAGCATAAAGCGTGTCGTAAGTGCAAGGCTTTTTATTAAAAAAAGAATTATTCAAAAACATGCTGTAATTGCTGACATCTTAGGCAACAAAGAAGAAGTGTGTTTACGATTTATTATAATAGTATAGATATAGATTCTCACCGTCAAAGTATTCAAAACAGGTGGATGTGTTGTAGTGACGGTGACGAGTCCCGCGGGCGAAGCCGCCAGCGAGTTGGGCTCCGCGGACACCGCCACCACCGTCACCGCCGCTACAGCTGGCCGGATGTCTCGTCGGGATGATGGCGGCTGGAAAAGCATTTTATTCATTTAAATAAGAATACGAATCAAATGACACCTTACTTGTTAAGATCGGTTTACACGTCTGGGTTGTACACTGTTACAAAAACTAAAAATAATACACCTTTATTATTAGTAGTGTAAAAAGTTTGCAGAAATGCAATACTACCAAATCATATTATATAACATTAGTAACATTTGGTAATATTAAAATGCTAAAGTTGGAATAGATGGATGAATGTTTGTTAGAGTTTGTAGCCTAAACTGCTGAATGCATTTCGCTGTAATTTGGTATAACTCATACAGGATTGTCTGGAAGAAAACAAAAGCTACTGTTTTTTTAATTCCACACAAACGCAGTCGCGGGCGTAAGCTAGTAATATTAATAAAAATCCAAAATATATACAAAGTTAACTGTTTTGAAAACTCTCATGAGTAATTGCCGCCAGATATTTTAACATAAAAAAATCAATTAAAAAAAGCGTGCTTTTCAAATAAATCAATCGAATTTTCAGTTAAAAAAAATACAAAACTATACTCACAGTAACTGGTCTAATTTCCACCGCATTCTGTACTCTATCTTCTTCCACAGAACTAGATCTAGAATATTCCTTCTTCTCTAATCTTCCAGGTCTAGTCACTTCTATACTAACTCTATCCTTGTCGTCCACAGACCGCGATCTGTTCTCCCTTTCTATCCTATTTACTTCTGCGGTAACTCTACTCGTCTCTACTACTCTATCTAAATCTGTAGAAGTAGATCTAGAACGTTCTTTATCTCTCTCTGATACTCTTACTTCTGTATTTATCTTCTCTTCTGTCGATTTATTCAGTCTGTTATCGTGCTTTGGTTTTTCGCTGATATGTAATTTTTCTGATGTTTTGTCGGTTTTTTGCTCAACAACTTTTTCGGCTTCTCTGCATACCTATTAAATTAAAAATGTTATTAAGAAATGTAATAAAAAGATTATTTTAGTCCATTTTTCTTCCCAATCTTTCCTTACAAGGATGGTAAGGTAAACCAGATTTGATTAGGGGACGCATAGTAAGTGAAAATATTCCTTTTGTGTGCGTCTCCGTCTATTAAAGTTAGGCAAAGTATATTTTGCAGTAGTCTATGGGGAGCGGGAGATTCGCTATTTTGGCGAATTCAGGTCGCCACTTGGTTAAACTTGTATGACACACTCCATCTATCAGTTATGAGTCTGTGACTTTTATCTTTTAAACAAAGCACTAATTTAGACTGAACATTTCTGGTTTATTTGCAACTAATTTTAGCTTTACATGTAACATATATTTGGAAATTACCTGATCAACAATATGTCTGCCAGCGGCGGCGGCTGCGGGCGCTGCGGGGGCTGCAGGGGGTGCGGGCGCTGCGGGCGGGGGCGGGGCGGGCTGCTTCTTGGGCGTGCGGGGGGCGGGGCTGTCGACGGTTGTGGGCGTGGCGGGTGACGTAGACGTGGGGGAGGCTTGTGTTGGTAATGATGGCTGCGTGGTGGGCGTGCTGGGGGTGGCGAGGGGGGTGACGGGAGCGATGGGGGTAACGGGCGTGGGTGTAGGGGGTAAGGTAGGTTGTGATTGGGGCGACGCGGGGGGCGGCGGCGCTGGGCCTTTCTCCTTTTTGGGGGCCTGTAAAGAATATTACAAATTTTATTCAATGTAACTTTTAGATATTGACGATTTGTTTAATACAAGCATTAAAAAACTTTTTAATAAAATGTAACAATGGAGGTTACTTTATTTTCACGAACATAACAAATATTACTCTCGAACATTACAATAAGGTTGTCGTATCTTTCGTTGTTAACATTATTGCTTGTTAAACATTCCACAACTAGCGGTTGCCAGCGGTTTTGTAAGTGCCGAGTAATAAAAGTAGCCTAGTTCTCGCATCAGCAACCCAAATACATAATGTTTTGTATAGACGCCCCAATTTTATTAACAGTATAGATAAGCTGTTTCTGTGCGGCTTCATCCGTATGAAATTATAAAAACCGTTTACATTTCCTAAAAATGAAAATGCTTCAATAGGAAGGCCCTTGACAATGGCTGAGAATAACAGTATGTACTGACGGGTGCCTTCCTGTCAGCGTGCTGGTGGTCGTCGTCGTGTGGACGCTTGGGGGCGGGGGCGGGGGCGAGTGCGGCGGCTGTGGGCGGGGCGGGGGCGGCGGCGGGGGGCGTGGCCGCGGGCTGCGGAGAGGCGGGGCGGGAGACTCGCGGCGCGCCCGGCGGAGACGGAGTGCCCGCTGATGGCTCCTCCGACACTAATAAAAACAATATTAAAATATATTACAGTAAATTTCATTTCATTCGTTAACAAAATTATTATTACAGATATTTTAAAAGACTTTAATCGATTCCTTCTTATGTTTAGCTTATTCTAAGATCAAAGATTTTAAATAATATCCAAAGTAATATAAAAATGTAGTTTTTTAACGACATCGCGTATATTATATCCTATATCTTAACACGAGAATATAGCTTAGATGGAATAGTACAAGAAATATTAGGGAATTTTCAAAAAATTTTCTTATCTATACTAATATTATAAAGAGGAAAAATTGGTATTCTGGGATTTTTGTTTGTATTGAAATATCTTAATAACAACTGGGCTGATTTTAAAAATTCTTTCACCGTTAGAAAGGTAATTTATCTGTTTTTTTTATTTTTACTTCCACATGGACGATGTCACGAGCAACAGCGAGTATTTTAAATAAATACAAAGAAATACTAACTCTTGATGTCCGGCGTCTCGCCCGAGCGCACCGACGTAGAGTCATCTTCTATCTCCATGTGCATCTGGGAGCTGCGGTGCTCCTGCAACACATACATACAACATCATACAACATACAAACAGAAAATTTGACAAAACGACTAAAGTATTAAAAAAGGAACAAAATCTGCCTCAAATTACAAAATGCATTGTCCAGAAAAATAACGAAAAATGCATTCAAAGCGAACTACAAAAAACTGTGATAATTCAATCTTCTAAAACTTATTCGGAGTCTTAAAAACTATGAAATTTAATAGCTAAATGTAAGAAAATCGTCGAATAACCAAATACACATGCTTTAAACAAATTAAGATGGATAATATAGTATTTATAAGTAAAAAAACCTGTAAAAAACAAGACAATAAAAAGCATAAAGTGTTAGGAAACAATTATTATGTTATGTGCTTCAAAGGTGTAGCAAATTTAAATAAATATAAAAAAGTAAAACAACAGATTGAACTGGATACATTAAAATTATTAACAAAATCTTACTTAATCCAACGAAATCGTTTAATATAAATTTTAACTGACTTCTCAAAAGAAGGTTATCAAATTATCTGTTTTTTGCAGAACAATTACTAGGCATAGACTCTTACTTAAAAAAAAACAGCAAAGTAGAAACTATTAACATAAATACAGTTATTTTTAGACAAAAATATCAAACTATTATTTTAAATTGCTTTTAGGCATTATTCCAAATCAATAAAAATAATGAAGGATCTATTCTTGAAACAGAATACGGACATATCAAACAAAAATGAACTTTATGTCATAGCTAGTAGAGTATATCTTGTACCTTCGACGAGGGCGGAGGCTCTCGCGGCTGGCCGTCAGATTCGCATGCAATGTAAGCCATACACAAACACAATTAACGTACGCCCTTCTAGAATGTTCCTTATCTATATTGCCATCTCTCTCTAACATATCGAGAAGAACAGAGATAGCAACATGTTCAATTTTTAATATATTTACTTTTTTTTCTAATAGATCGCCTAACATTGATCCGAAGCCTATAAAACGTATTGTTCATAAAGTAAATCTATTGATTATTACTACATTTTTTTTGTGTTAATACGCGAATAAGAGACAAATACACAACCGCAATATTAAATTATTACGTCTAAAATCACGTCTTTTCCAAAATAATTACAATTTTATCCCCCCATTGGTTTAAAAAATGGAATAAATTCCAGTTTTAGCGGTCATGGGTTCAAATCCCAATATTTACTGTGAACATAATTTTTTTAATTACAAGCTTATTTAGATACGATAATGGCCGAATACTGAGACGACAAACTCCATTGAAATCTAACTCCTGTCAAATTATAAACCACGCTTACAATGTGCATATAATTTCAGCTATGATCGTTCCTAAAACCTCATATTAAAAGGGCGTGAAATTTTTTTTCTACACAAACGTTAACAATATATACTAACCAATTCTCTGATACTGCTCCTTGTTTTTTGTCCTACCCTTCCTCTTGTTCTATAGCAAGCGTGCGGGGCAACACGTGTTATAATATATAAATGTACAATCAGGGAAACTGGCGGTGTTCCTTAAAGCTACAGTGATTTCAACAATTTAAAACGACGTGGAAAAAAACAATACAACGCTTATAATCTTTAAAAGCCTGATTTTTTAAATACAAAATTAATTATACCCTTTACTGTTTTTTAGTAATAGGGAAAAATAGTAAAAAAATCAAAACGATGTTTTTATATATCCGTGATATGCTCCTTTTTGTTTTCTAACTTGAAGATTATCAGTCAAAGGAAACAAGTAAATAGTCAAATATTAAAATAAATTCGATTACAGCCCAATGCGATTTATAAACCCCGGTATCAAATTTGAAACTTCAATTATTTAAGGGTTAAATGTGTCTACAAAAAGTCTAGTTTTATTCATCCCTTCGTTTGCTTACTGCTATCTAATTAGTTTTTTTTATAATATAAGGTGGCAAACTCGCAAGCGGCCTGAATCCACCGAAATGTAAAGCGACCGCTGCACATAAACATCCGCAATTGCAAATGCGTTGCCTACCCTGAATTAACGGAGAAGGAGACCCACATAGACATTTCCCCTTCCTATGCGTGTTCTCCACTGTCAAATCCACTTTTCCTTCTCATCCTTTCCTCTTAAGAAAAGGGTGGTAAAGAGAAAGGGACTTAAATTAGGCCTCCGGCACCACACTCATCAGACGAAATACGGAATTGCTTCCATTTCACCACTTCTGTGGGTATTACACCGGACGGGCCGACCCATTCGTGCGAAGATGTTAAAGTGGGCTCTACCAAAAGTTATTTGTGAGGCGGAGTTTGTCTCGTTGGAATGAACAAGGCAATTTTTCCTTAGAACACCGCAGATTTCCGCGATTGTACATAATAATTATAGCTATATGATATAAAGCATTAGTCAGGATATGCTTATATTTTTGCGTACAAATATTGTTAGTAAAATATAGCAAAATTCAATAAATTTCAAATAATTATGTGTTTTAATATTACATATTATAATTAATTAATGTAGATTTGAATACCACTAGATAATAAATTTAAAAATAAATCATACTAATATTATAAATGTGAAAGTTTAGATGGATGGATGGATGTCTGTTAGAGTTTGTAGCCTAAACTGTTGTACGGATTTCAATAAAATTTGGCATAGATGTAGTGGATAGTCTGGAAGAACACATAGGCTACTTGCTTTTGTTTTTTTTTAATACCACGCAGACGGAGTCGCGGGCGAAAGCTAGTTCTTAATAAACACAATCTTTCATCTAAATATACATTCTTTTACATACATACATAAATTCATCTGCAAACGGCCTACTAGTCTACTGGTCTTTTGGTCTCCTGACTTCAGTCTTTCTGTGACTACAGTCATCGTCATTAACATTAATATTACCAACTAAGTTAAAGAAAAGTAACTAGTCTTCGCCCGCGATTATGTTCGCATGGAATAAAAAAAAAAAAGTAGCCTGTGTTCCAGACTATTCTCTACATCTGTACTAAATTTCATTGAAATTCAGCCGTTTAGGCTACAAACTCTAACAAACATCCATTTAAACTCGCATTTATAATATTAGTATGAAGTATGATTAGTCTACTGGTCTTTCGGTCTTCTGGTCTACTGACCTCAGAGTCATCATCCAGCAGTTCCTCCTCGACCACCTCAGCTCTGTACTCCAGCAGCAGATCTCTTAGCGGTTTCGAGTCTAATTCTCCGCAAACAAACTCGTGCTTCAGTAATTCACTGGATGTAGGCCTTTTCTCTGGATCCTGGAAACCAAGTGTTATATTCTTTACTAGCTGTTGCATGTGACTTCGTCCGCGTTAGTTTAAAAAAGAGCCTATATTACTCACATATATCTACTAATTACCTTTCTAACAGTGAAAGAATTTTCAAAATCGGAACAGTAGTTTTTGAGTTATTTTAATACGTACAAAAATACAAATCTGTCCTTTTTATAATATTACTAGCTGTTCCCGTGCGTCTTCATCCGCATGATATTATAAAAACTTTTTTTTACCATACCATTATAACTTAAATTCCTTAATGTTGGCAGCTTGTAGTTTATGATCCCTTTCCCACATGTAAGTTTAATAGTGTCAAAATAAAGCCTAAAGCATATAAGTGTAGGGCTTTTTATTAAAGAGAGAATAATTCTAAAATATACTGTGACTAGCTGTTCCCATTCAACTTCATCCGCACAGAATTATCAAAATTTTATTTTATTGTTTACATGTTAAATGTCAAAAAGAGGACGTGGCAAACCGTGACACATTGCTTCCTTGATGTTGGCAGCAACTTATGGTCTCTTTCCCACACTAGGGTTTTTATCCAAAATATTTACCCCCTAAGTTTAATGGCGTGAAAATAGCCTAAAGCGTGACGTAAGTGTAGGGCTTTTTATTAAAAATATAATTATTCAAAAATATGGTGTAATTGCTGACATCTTAGGCAACAAAGAAGTGTGTGTTTACGCTTTATTATAATAGTACAGATAAATGCTACATTACCTTGACTAGTGCCTTAGCGATGAAGTCATTAAATGGCTTTGACCATCTGGAGGGCTGGTCGAGTGCTGGAGGGTCACTTTTCTGTATCTTGAGCAAAACTCGCATCGGTGTCATCTCGTGGTTGGGAGGCTCCATTTGAGCGAATTCGATCAAAGTGATACCCAACGACCAGATGTCCACCTGAAAAATATAAAGCGGTTATAACTGGCACTAAGACGGAAGAACCCTGGCTTTTACAAGACGAGCCTAGTGGAATCATTAAATCTTCAAATTATGCCTGGGACTACATACACGTGGAATTAATAACAAAAGTAGCCTATGTGTTCTTCCAGACTATCTCCACATTTGTGTCATTTCATCGAGATCAGTTCAGTAGTCTCTTTCTCGGATGATTTATTTTCTAATTACCTTTCCTCCCTTCTATTAAACAGCGTGAATATATATAGCCTATAGCATGTCGAATTATTCAAAAATATTTGTGACTAGCATTCGTCCGCGACTCCGTCCGCGTAATTATAAAAAAAAAACAAAAGTGAGTAGCCTATATTTTCTTCCAGACTATCCTTTAATCTATGTCAAATTTCATCAAGATCAGTTTAGCAGTTTAGGCTACAAACTCTAACAAACATCCATCCAAACGCATTAATATTAGTAAGATTACTGACATCTTACATAGCAAAGTGTATTTACGTTTTATTATACTGTGTGGTTTCCCATTGAGAGTTTTTTCCCGTGTGTATGAGTGAATGATTTTATGGATTAAATTTAAATCGATGTAATCCATACAATTATTTACCCTTATGTTTTAATTATTTAAAACTGACCTTAAAATCATAAGGATGATCTCTGAAGGTCTCGCAGAGTACCACCTCCGGCGCCATCCAGTACGGAGTGCCGATGAACGTGTCGTGCTTCTGCAGTGTCGACTTGTTCTTCGCCGACACACCGAAGTCAGCTGCAAATCAAATACACTATCAGATATCTTACGCTAGGTTTCCGAAGTTTTCACATATTTTGCCATTACCTAACGT
The DNA here is from genome assembly GCF_000836215.1 of Papilio polytes. Classification (NCBI taxonomy): domain Eukaryota; kingdom Metazoa; phylum Arthropoda; class Insecta; order Lepidoptera; family Papilionidae; genus Papilio; species Papilio polytes. The sequence goes on from NW_013525511.1 coordinate 406,539, forward strand.
TTCAGTAGTGTTAGATTGACCTAAGTATCAATGGAATAATACTCAAGTTACGTAGTTGGGAAATGAAATGAAGTCATCGAATCAAAAACACTAACGAATGGTAAAAAGCTGGGAAACCAGCCGTTAGAATGTTAACTTCTGGGAAGTTTTACACAATTTTATATAGACATTGTTTTAACCATATCTACCGAATTATTAAATCATAAAATAAATAAATACAGTGGGATTGGGTTGCTAAGAAATTAAAAAAAAACTAAACTAACCCATTTTTTTAATCATGGCGATCATTGTAGTAGTACATTGTTGTAGATTATGTTACTAATAGATATTGAATGCTGCCAATTTAAAATTTGACTAATTTTAATAAACATTACAAAACTGTGTGTCTCGCACATATCTCTAAATTACTTCGCCGATATGTGCATCACGATGTTAACCTACACCGTAAGACCATCGGGTAAATTATGTACATATGAAATTCGAAAAATAGAAAATCACCTTAGTATGGCGGGATTCAAACCCAAGACCTGTAGATTACAAGTCAAGTGCACAAACCTCTGAGCCACCGACGCTCGATTTCCGTAAACTGACCTTTTATTTCCGTAAACTGACCTTTTATTTCCGTAAACTGACCTTTTGCTTCCGTAAACCGACCTTTCTTTCCGTAAACCGACCTTTTTTCCGTAAACCGATCTTTTATTTCCGTAAACCGACCTTTTTTCCGTAAACCGATCTTTTATTTCCGTAAACCGACCTTTTTTTCCGTAAACCGACCTTTTTTTCCGTAAACTAACCTTTTTTCCGTAAACTGACCTAATTTAACTCCACCAGTCATAGTAGCGAGCACGTTGCCCGCCTTCAGGTCTCTGTGTATGACGCGGCGCGAGTGCAGGAACTGCAGGCCGCGGCACATCTCGCGGCACACGTACGCGATCTGCGCCTCGCTCAGCCCCTTCTCCAGCTCCGCCATCACCGAGTCCAGCGCGCCGCCGTCGCAGTATTCTAACAGCATCTGCAATACATACATTGTACTAATTATAAACAGGTAAGATTTTGTATTTTCTATGTGAAATTGCTTAAACAGGTTTGTTATTTTTAATTTCTATATTACACTCTGAGCGGAACTAAAAACAACAAAAGTGAGCAGCCTATATGTTCTTCCATATTATCCTATACATCCGTACCAAATTTCATCGAAAACCTTTTAGCCGTTAAGGCTACAAACTCTAGATTATACAGTAACAGTGGTGAAGAATTTTAACATCTTCGCAAGAATGGGCGGACTATCC